>NC_140168.1:194698296-195000172 GCF_963971535.1 Notolepis coatsorum
AATGCAGCTACCGCTACCAAATGCCGTTACCGCTACTGCAACTAAGTAATCTTCCTTGCCTATATTACTACCTACTATTCTAATATGTCTATACTACTATGCACTGAAGACTGTAGCACCCAAGTTCAACACTGTTTGACGAACAATGTCACTTAGCTGCCAGAGTTGTACCCTTCCTGCTGACCTGTTCCCACTGAACTTGTAAGTCTCTTTGGATAAAAGCGTGAGCTAAATGTAAATGCAATGTAAAAGGGACACAAGCAGCCTAATGCTGACACCACCACCTGCACCAAGAGGTATATAAGCGGACCGCTACCGGGGGGGGGGGGGGGGGGGGGGGGGGGGGGGGGGGGGTTACTAACTTGCTATAGCAAAACTGTCTCTTAAAACCAGTGAACGTTGAAATACTGAAACAGTAAAAGTCAGGTTGGTGGCAAATTTGTATTATATTTATATTATATTTTATCACACATTTTAATGTAGGCCTTTAATCATTGAAGTGGCAAAGCACCATGAGGAAGGATAACCCACAGTCACCTAGATCTGGCTCTACTGCGCTTTGTATGTACAGGTGCATCTCAATAAATTAGAATATAGAGGAAATATAATGGTTTCCTCCGTGCCACGCTGCACTGATTCATGCAAAAGGAGCCCAGACCAAGTATATATACTTTATAGTAGGCCGACATTTATGTAATATATATATTTTTGTATTGTTCTTATGTAATATTACAATTTTCTCAGATACAGAATTTGGGGTTTTCATTAGCTGTAAGCCATACTCATCAAAATGAGTATGAGTATTAAGAAATAAAGGCATGAGATATTTCACACTTTTTTATTGAATTACTGAAATAAATAAAAGTTTCCTCGATATTCTAATGAATTGAGATGCATTTAATACCTGCATGTATGTATGTATGTATGTATGTATGTATGTATGTATGTATGTATGTATGTATGTATGTATGTATGTATGTATGTATGTATGTATGTATGTATGTATGTATGTATGTATGTATGTGTATGTATGTATGTATGTATGTATGTATGTATGTATGTATGTATGTATGTATGTATGTATGTATGTATGTATGTATGTATGTATGTATGTATGTATGTATGTATGTATGTATGTATGTATGTATGTATGTATGTATGTATGTATGTATGTATGTATGTATGTATGTATGTATGTATGTATGTATGTATGTATGTATGTATGTATGTATGTATGTATGTATGTATGTATGTATGTATGTATGTATGTATGTATGTGTATGTATGTGTGTGTGTGTGTGTGTGTGTGTGTGTGTGTGTGTGTGTGTGTGTGTGTGTGTGTGTGTGTGTGTGTGTGTGTGTGTGTGTGTGTGTGTGTGTGTGTGTGTGTGTGTGTGTGTGTGTGTGTGCGCATGCGTGTGTGCATGCGTGCGTGTGTATATGTACAAAGCTCTATAACGAACCGTCATGGATTCTGAGGGTTAAGTCAATAACTCGTTCTAACTAATTATTGCAAGTTCTCATCGTGTTTTCGAAGGGATCCACAGAAAGCTTAAAGAGTCTCAGCAAAGACCGGTGAGGTAAAAACACAAGCTGCTGCTGAAATACAGTATAGAATTACAGTACACTTCTCTCTCCATATAGTCTCCTTTAAAATCCTCCAGCCGAGCTGTTCGTTCATTGATCCCTTCGAAAACACAATGTGAACTTGCAATAATTAGTTAGGACACGTTATTGACTTGTTATTGAATTAGTTAGCAGGTCGTTATAGAGCTTCGTATATACATACAGACAGACAGACAGACAGTAGAGCTCAATAGATTACATCATAGCAACTTTTGGAATGCAGCTGATCCTATGCTGAGGAAATCTCCATCTCTGCTTATTTTTTAAGTAAACTACAAAAAAATGCTCATATCCAAAAGTAGTAGATAGATAAATAGGTCATCCATGTAGGTATGCATTTGGTTATGTGGGTGGGTAGGTTTGTAGGTTTGTAGGCAGGTGGGTGGGTGGTCATGTATTATTATGTACGCAGTATACAGTATATCCATGTATGTACTGTGTGTATGTATGTTTGTGTTAACACTTATCTTTTGAATGTATTACTGGTATTTTTTAAATAATATGTATATTTTTGTATGTTTTGATTTTACAAAACAGGGGAAGTTCTCGATACGCCTCTAGGCTTCTAACTTCCCCTTCACAATATGGTTATTATTATATATATATATATATATATATATATATATATATATATATATATATATATATATATATATATATATATATATATATATATATATATATATATATATATATATATATATATATTATATTATATATTATATATATTGTGGTGGACACTAGATGGAGGTGTCTCACTTCAGAATGGACACTGGTTGAGTGACAGGAGGGAGTTGACTTAAGGGTGTGGCTGTACCGTGGTTCTGTTGGAATTTGTTTGGAAGTAAATATCAGAGACTCGATACTCCGTCTGCTCGTCTCATTGATTCACTTCCACAGTGGTGACCCTAAACGTGTGAAATATGAGCGATAACGAGGATCCACCGGCTGTGGTTCCCGCAGTGTATGCCGCTACAGTCAAGTTGCCAGAGTTTTGGCAGCATGACCCAGCCCCGTGGTTTCAGCACGTCGAGGCACAATTTCACCTCCGCGGAATAACGTCGGATGAGACGAAATATTATCATGTTGTCGCGGCATTGGATTCCTCCACTACACGCCGGCTGATGGGAATCCTGAGAGAGCCACCAGCAGCCGGCAAATACAGCGCGCTCAGAGAACAGCTGTTGCGGCTTTTCCAGCTGTCAGATGCAGAGCGCGCGGAGCGCCTATTGTCCCTCAACGGATTGGGGGACAGTAAACCAACAGAACTGATGGAGAACATGCTAGCACTGCTCGGTTCAGGTGACGCTACATTTATTTTTGTGCAGCTGTTCCTGCGTCAACTCCCGACTCCGGTGCGTACGGCTCTGGCCAGCTCGCCTTTCGTGCGCACCAAGGATTACCGGGGATTGGCAGAGGAGGCGGACAGAATTCTACTGGCCTCCCGTCAGTACTGTGTGGCTGCTGTGTCTGATCGGGTGGCTGATCGCAGGGATCAGACACAGAGGGATGATAGAGGGCTTTGTTATTATCATCGCCGTTTTGGCAACAAAGCGAAGAGCTGTGTTCCACCATGCACCTTTGGTAACCAGGGAAACGCGAGAGCCGGCGCTCGTTAGCGGCTATGAGCGCTGGCGTCAATATCAACGAGCTGTTGTTTATCGAGGACACGTTGTCTGGAAGGCGTCTGTTGGTGGATTCGGGCGCCCAGAGGAGCATCCTGCCTGCGTCGGCCACGGACGCCTTGGGAAACGGACATGGACCACCCCTGGACGCGGCTAATGGGACTTCCATCCGTACGTTTGGTACCAGGTACGTGACAATGTGTTTACATGGACAGCAGTTTAGCTGGGATTTTATTATTGCTTCAGTGTCGGTGCCTATACTGGGCGCGGATTTTTTGTGTGCTCACAGACTGTTAGTGGACGTTGCGAACCGTAGGCTGATTGGCTCTGTGTCCTTTGACACATACCCCTGCACACTGGGGGGGCCGGGGCCGCCTGCCAATATGCTCGCCACAGGCGATATGTACCAGCTCCTCCTCACTGAGTTTCCTGCTCTGACTGTCCCCACTTTCTCTGCCTCTGTCGCCAAGCATGGGGTGGAACATTACATCCCAACGGTGGGCCCGCCAGTTTATGCACGGGCACGCCGCCTGGATGCTGCTAAACTGGCAACAGCCAGGGAGGAGTTTGCCACAATGGAACGGCTCGGCATTGTGCGCCTGTCCAACAGTCCTTGGGCCTCCCCACTACACATGGTCCCCAAGGCGGACGGGAAGTGGCGTCCGTGTGGTGATTTCCGTCGCCTAAATAACATCACCACTCATGACCGGTACCCAGTGCCACATATCCAGGATTTCTCTGCCCACCTGGCGGGCGCCACCACTTTTTTCTAAAATAGATTTGGTGCGTGGCTACCACCACGTGCCGGTCCATCCGCTCGACGTGCCCAAGACTGCCATTATCACCCCGTTTGGACTGTTTGAATTCCTGCGCATGCCATTCGGCCTTAAAGGGGCAGCGCAAACATTCCAGCGGCTGATGGACTCTGTGCTGCGAGGCCTGTCATTTTTGTTTATTTATCTGGATGACATCCTGGTAGCCAGTGCATCGGTGGAGGAGCATCGGGGACATCTGCGTCAACTGTTCGAGCGGCTCAACGAGCATGGGCTAATCGTGAACCCGGCCAAATGTCAGTTTGGCCTGCCGGCCATGGATTTCCTGGGCCACCATGTCTCTTCCCAGGGGGCTGTTCCTCTACCCGCCAAGGTGGAGGCAATTGCTGCTTTCCCCCGCCCCCTCACCATCAAACCTCTCCAGGAGTTCCTGGGGATGGTTAATTTTTACAATAGGTTTATAGCCCATGCGGCTCACCTGATGAGACCTCTGTACGAGGCGCTGAAGGGGAAGAGAGCCAACGATGACGTGGGCTGGTCCCCGGAGCGGGTCCAGGCATTCAAGGGCTCTAAGGCTGCCCTTGCCAACGCCGCCATGCTGGCACACCCATCTCCTGCTGCTCCTATAGCCCTCACCACCGATGCCTCCGATTATGCAGTAGGTGCGGTGTGCGAGCAGTGGGTGGCTGGCGCCTGGCAGCCTCTGGCCTTCTTCAGTAGGAAGCTGCGCGACAACGAGAGGAAGTAAAGTACATTCAACAGGGAGCTCCTGGCCCTCTTCCTCGTCATACGTCACTTCAGGTTCTTGCTGGAGAGCCGAGAGTTCACAGTTTTTGTCGACCCTAACGTTTGCCATGGCCAAGACCACAGCGCCATGGTCGGGGCGGCAGCAGCGCCAACTTTCCGCCATATCAGAGTTCACTACAGACATCCAGCATGTAGCCGGTAAAGACAACCAGGTGGCGGACTGCCTCTCCCGGGCGCGCGTCAGCCCTGTGCACCTGGGCATCGACTATGCTGCCATGGCTGCTGACCAGCTCACCGGCTCAGACCTTCAGGCGTTCAGGACGGCTGTGACAGGACTTCGACTGGAAGATGTGGTGTTTCACGACAGCGGCGCTGTGACGTCTCCACTGGCCAGCCCCGCCCTATGGTTCCAACTGACTGGCGCCACCGGGTATTTGACACCATTCATGCCCTTTCACACCCTGGGATAAAGGCGTCGGTCAAGTTGGTAGGGGCCAAGTTCGTCTGGCCGGGCCTTAGGAAGGACGTCAAAGTATGGGCGGCCTCCTGTGTGGCGTGCCAGCGTGCCAAGGTACATCGTCACACTAAGGCCCCCCTGGAGCCGTTTCTCATTCCAGAGAGGCGGTTTGACCATGTCCACGTGGACCTGGTGGGCCCACTTCCCCCGTCTCAGGGTTTCACACACCTCCTCACTATGGTGGACAGGACCACCAGGTGGCCGGAGGTTGTTCCCCTGTCATCAACAACGGCTGCGGAGGTGGCTCGGGCGTTTATTTTCGGCTGGGTCACTCGGTTTGGCACGCCATTGGACCTGACTTCGGACAGGGGATCCCAGTTCACTTCTGAGCTATGGAGCACCGTGGCTGAGAGACTTGGGGTGAAACTCCATCGTACCACAGCATACAACCCAAAGGCCAATGGCATGTGTGAGCGTTTTCACAGATCCATGAAGGCCGCTCTCCGGGCCACGCTCACAGACGGCAACTGGGTCGACCGTCTTCCGTGGGTCATGTTGGGCCTGCGTACTGCCCCTAAGGACGACCTGCAGGCCTCTTCAGCCGAATTGGTTTTTGGTCAACCGCTGAGGGTCCCAGGGGAGTTCCTTCCTGGTTCCTCTGCCCCTTGGTCCACTACAGCTCACCGATCTGCCTTCCAGGACGCAGCGAGGGTGTTTGCCCCGGTTCCCACACATCACTGCCTTCCCCAGTCCTACATTCCTAGGGACCTGATGACTGCGAGGTATGTGTTCGTCCGTCATGATGCCCACCGTTCTCCACTGCAGGCTATGACGGGCCCTTCCGCGTCCTCGAGCCGGGCCCCAAGTACTTTGTGGTGGACATGGGGGGAATAAGGAGCAGATCTCAGTCGATCGTCTTAAGCCTGCTCATGTGGTCCCAAACGGGCCAGTGGAGCTGGCTCAGCCCCGGCGCCGGGGCCGGCCACCCAAGTCTTCCCCTGTCCCATGCCCCCCGGCCATTGTTATCCCTACCTTTCCACCGACGCGGGGACGGCCCCCTGCCCCTACCCTTACCCTTTCCCATTCCACGTTCCCTGTGACTGTTAAATACAGTCATTATGGCCGTGTGGTCAGACCTCCTAAAAGAGACTGAAGACACTGGGTGCACTGTTTTTGGGGGTTTATTGTGTTCAGTTCCGTTTATTTGGTGTTGCACTGAATGTCAATTCTGAATGTTCGGGGGGGGCCTGTGTGGTGGACACTAGATGGATGTGTCTCACTTCAGAATGGACACTGGTTGAGTGACAGGAGGGAGTTGACTTAAGGGTGTGGCTGTACCATGGTTCTGTTGGAATTTGTTTGGAAGTAAAGTTCAGAGACTCGATACTCCGTCTGCTCGTCTCATTGATTCACTTCCACAATATATATATTATATTATTTCTTTTGTTATATACTTTTGTTTAATAAATAAATACAAAATACAACTTACATCGTGGTTGTTTTCCCAGCCCCGTTGTGGCCCAGGAAAGACGTGATGTGGTTCTCGTAGAAGTCCAATGTCAGGCCGTCCACCGCCAGCTTCGCCCCCGTGCTGTATATCTTCACCAGGTTCCTGATGGAGACTCCTGCCTTCATGTCTGGCGGAGGTTTCTCCAGATACTCTTTTTGGAACGAGAAATAACAACGGTATATATTCTGTGCACACGAGGAATCATCTACAACCAGAGGGCCGCCACACCCACCGGGGAGAATCACTTGTAGATCTGCCACAGGTGGAATCTAGATCATCTTAAGCGTTTTTGGTAGTGCGGCAGTGAAAGGGTTAATCGTATAGTATCTAGTGTGTGACACATGAACACTTGACCTGAACTAAATAAATAATAATAATTAGAGATGTCCAATATTATCAGCCTAACGATATTATCGGCCGATATTGCCATTCAAATGTAATATCAGAAATGATCGGTATCGGTTGAAATATATATATATATATATATATTTTTTTTTTTCTTTTACATTTATTTAACCTTTATTTACCCAGGCAAGCAAGTACGAACAAATTCTTATTTTATTTATTGTCAAAAGTATGCATAATGTTGTGTTAATTCCACGACAAGAGATATTTAATGTTAATTACCTGAAATGATTCTGTTTTTTTTTGGGGGGGGACCCTGCATATAATCGGTATCGGTTGATATCGGTATCGGAAATTAAGAGTTGGACAATACCGGTATATCGGATATCGGTAAAAAAGCCAATATTGAACATCCCTAATAATAATCATTTACATTTGACTCACTGACAAAATCAGACCACACTGACCCTTATTATCCTCTACCTCCTCTGAAACAAGAAACCTCTAATAAAGGAGTCCCAAATAGACGCCTGTCTCAAATAAGGGTGGGGGTGTTTTTACACGTTTTGACAAATAAAGGCAGGTCTCCATTAGAAGCCTGGTCTACGTTAATAGTTTATCTGGTTGCCATTGATGCTGCAAAGTAGTTTTATTTAATAAAAAAATATATTTACAGTACTTATACTGTACTTGTCATGTGGCTTCATATGGGCGGGGCTTGAGATCAGAGACTTGAGGTCAATTGACTCAAACAGTAGATGTGTCACCTTCTGAGCCACTATGTCAACAACATCTTTATTTAATCACATGTTCATCATTTAGCAGATTTCCATCACACCACCAAGATACCCATGTACCTGTCGAAATACTTCCCAAATGAATTTGGAGAGGACACTTTACGCATGACGCACAGCAGTATTTTGTATGATGGAAAGTACGGTTTTGTTGTTTTTGTGAGATGTTACCATGGCAAAGAAGATATACAAGAACATTGAGGAAATCTTGGTAGAGATTCACCGGGTTTTCTGATACAGAGATCCAGGATTCTGATGATACAGACCAGTTGGCACATTTTGGGTACTTTGGGTATCCCAGGTGCCTGGTGCTACCCTTATTAAAACACTCATGGAAGCTATGTCCTTTGTCCATTTGCTTATCATTTTGATATAGGTGTTGTCAAGAAGTTGCTGAATTAGCTCACTCACTTTTTGATCATTGTTAGCATGGTGTTATTCACTGTCGAAGATGGAAAGAAAACTAGGCAAGGATACAAATGTATATTTCTCCTTTGGTTCATTACACTTTACTCAAGCATAGTAACAGACACAATATTTCACTCTGGGAATACATTCCCTGAGGTCAATAGATGTCCCTAGATACCAAGAACATGCAAATGGACCTTGTAATAGTGGAGCAATCTTAATTTCTGAAAATAATGACATGGGTTTAACAGGTTCATAATTAAATAATCAAAATGATTAGTAGATGAAAGTAGCTAGCTACAAGTAGCAACGCTACATAGCTTAACTACATTTCTCAGTAGCGTGATGGTAGCGTTGCTACTTTTGAACCAAGTAGAATTCTCTGTAGTGCAGCTATTTTTAGAGCGAAGTAGTGAGTAGCGTGAGCAAAAGGAGAAACAGATTTGTGAGGAAAAAAAAACTCCCCGTAGAAAACCCACTATGATTGGTTGGTTGGTTTAGATATGAGTATGACGACTCACGATTGGGTAAGGTTAGGCCAAAACATTACAGGTAGGCCAATCAGAGGCAGGATAGCGCGGGACATGCCACTCCAGCTCCGCAAATCAGGAAGTGAAAATCAAAACAGACCACTGAATGAATGAACCAGTCCGCGCGAAATGTTCCCAAACAGCACACAAGTCAGTGCACGTTTTGTCTACAGCTTTAACTAACAGATAGCTGCTATCATGTTTCACTGTAGGCAGAAAATGAACCATTATGGGGGTGGAGAAAAGGAAAAACAAACTAACATAAATACACTAAGAGGGAAAAGATCACCTAGAGCAGTGGTTCTCAACCTGTGGGTGGGTCAGGACCCCCAGGGGGGGTCCCCACATGATTTTGGGGGAATGGAATGTTTTGTGAGTTACATATTTAAATACATTTGGTCATTTATCTGACACTTTCATTCAAAGCAACTTACAAATTGTGTACAACAAGTCAGCAGGAGTGGTACATATCTAGCAGCCAAGGATAAGTAGTATTGTTTGTCTAGCAGTGTCGAGCTTGAGTGTTATACTCTGAGTACATACTGTAGTAGTGTAGACATATTAGCATAGTTGGTGGTAGTATTTTGGTAGCATAATAGTAAAATGCAGTAAGACAGTTATTATTAGTTAAAATTCAGATATTGAAGAAGTGTGTTTTTGAAAAGTCTCCATTCCAATAGAGAGAGTATATATTTTGGTGTTTATTTGATTATTGTTTAACTGCCTTTTTTTATTACGTTTCCACAGTTATTTTCTTATACTTTATTAACATTTTGTACATAATACAAGTTCATGTTAAAAGGATGACACAAAAAGCCAGACCGAGGGCTTGTTTCAGTTTTCTAATAAACAATCAAACTGAACCTTTTTTTTGCCTGCCTATTTGTTTGGTGGAAACTTGATCATAAAAAAAAAAAAAAAAAAAAAAAAAGTAGTAGTGCTGATGTAGTTAGCTATTATTGCCATGTTCTTGTAGTGTAGCTTGCTACATTTATCTGGGGATAGCTTCCATTGTAGTTGAGCTATATTTAATCGAGAGTAACTTGTAGTGTAGCTTACTACATTTTCCAAGTAGCTTGCCCATCACAATACCCAGTTATTTCATTTTATTTTGATGTGTAGGCTACATGCTGGTAGGCCTACATATCATACAACTAATATTCCTACTGGTTTAAATAAACAATTGGATATTTCCCATCTTTGCTGAGCAAGATTGCTGTACAAATAAAGACAGGGGTGAGTTCAGCGATTGAAGCGAATAAAAGACTGGGCCTGTTCCACCGGAGTGTTGCATACATTTTGCGATTTTAATATCAAACGTTTTCAAGTATTAACATCACTAACATGTCACAAAAGCATGTAGAATGTATATTATCATCAATACGTTGGTTTAGCAATAGGTTAAAAGTGCCTTTAGAACTTTTCGATTTTATGAAGTCTAGAAGTGAGGGCGACCATTTTGGAAATTTTGAACCGTGGGAATTGTAGTCTTTTTGTGGCCATTTTGTAGAGGGGGTGCATAGCTGTCGATCAGCGTTGGAATTTTTCCGAACTACACTTCCTGGAAGATTATATGGGGTTCAAGGTTCAGAGCTCTGTATGAATTATTTCAATTATTCGGGATAATAAGCCACAAAAGGTAACGTTTTTGACAAATTTTTTAAACGCAGTTAGTTTCTCTTCCCTATTGTTAACATGTAGGAACAATTAGATTTTAAATTAGTTTCAAAACGGTTGCACTGTGGGGAAAATTTAAAAGATTAGGGTAAAGATTACAGTAGATTTCATTATCTGTTCTTATGCATGCCTGGTGATACTAAATCCAAATTGAACTCGGGCATTTGAAAGATAATATGTATATATAAATGTGCGAATTGGCTATAATAAGGTAATTTATAAGCATCATATTCTATATTCTATAATAATATTTCAAATTGCATTGGTCCGGATGGGAGAATTCAGTACTGTATCTACAGAACCTTCGTTTTAATCATCTTCCCTTTATTAATTTCCTTCGATTTTTTTTACACATGATCTCAAGAGGGTACTGAACGAGATCAGTCGCAGTTTTCTAAGTTTGGTCAATATTATCATGGTGTTATTCACTGTCAAAGATGCAAAGAAAAATCATAATTCATATTCTCCTTTGTTTCATCACAATTTAAGCAAGCCTAGTAATAGACACAATATTTCTAACACTGTGAATACATTCCCTGAGGTCCATAGATGTCCCTAGATACCAAGAATATGCAAATGACCCTTGTAGAAGTGGAGCAATATTCCATTTACCTAGGTATATATTTTAGGCGAAAATATTCCACAGGTGGAACAGGTTAAATGAAGTGTGTACAGGTATGTCTGATGCAAGTTGCTTTTCATTGTGAGTTACAGGTAGGATAATAAATCCGGAGGAACCGACTTCTGTAAAACACTACAGGCGTAGAAAAGGAGGAAGGAGTCCGAACCCTTTCAAACCTAAGCCTGAAACAGTCCACCTGGGTATAATGTAGTTGTTATTGCTGTGTAATTGTCAGAGAATGTGCTGTGAGTAAGCGCTCTTCACCCTTTTTTCAGAACTTTTCAGAACGTTTCCAGAGCGTCTCGTGACTCCCGCGGCTCCGCCACTTGCTCGATTTTGATTGGTCGGTCGAAAAAAGTTACCTTGATGAGCGCCGCTCCTCTCCAAAAGTTGAACTAGTTTCAACTTTAGGCGCTGGGAGCGCTCCGCCCAAAAACGCTGGCCGCCGAGATCGCTCAAACGCGAGGCGCGGCGCTGGGAAAAGGAGCGCGCCTGTCGCGTCTGTAGCATAGAAATTAATGACAGAAAGGAGCTGACAACTCATAAAACGTTCCCGGTCGACACGGGCCCTTAGGCTCCTTTTTACTCACTTTTTTCTAGGCGGAATTTGACCATGGTAGTTGACCTTGACCCTGAGCTTTTTTCGATAGCGCAAAGACTCAAAGAGTGACGGTAAAGACGGGCAGCAGTGGTAAATGGGCCCCAGGAGGGGCCGGTAGTCACCTAACAGTTCAGATTAGAGGTCTAATGCTGGCAATGAGCCAAGGCCAATTACACCATCTAATGCTTTAATGTATACAGTAGCTCTGCTATAGGTTATCTTATTACCTGCTTTCTTTCTTTAACTCTTTATGTGCTGATGATGTTTTCTTTTCTCTCTTTGTCTGCAGGAGGAGTTGAAGCACTGCTCAACTCAACATCACACACACACACACACACACACAGACACACAGATACACACAGAGACACACATAGACACAGGCACACGCACACAGACACACACAGAGACACACACAGACACACAGGCACACACAGAGACACACAGAGACGCAGGCACACAAAGACACACACAGATACACGCAGGCACACACACACACACACAGACACACACATAGACACACAGACACACACAGAGACACGCAGGCACACACAGACACACACAGACACACACAGGCACACAGAGACACAGAGACACAAAGACACACATGATACACACACAGAGACACACAGGCACACACAGATACACAAATAGACACACGCAGGCACACACAGACACACACAGACACACACAGACACACAGAGACACACATACACACACAGAGACACACAGCCACACACAGGCACACACAGACACACACATACACACAGACACACACAGACACACACAGACACACACAGAGACACACAGACACACACAGACACACACAGAGACACACAGAGACACACAGAGACACACAGAGACACACAGATACACACAGAGACACACATATACACACACACATACACACAGAGACACACAGAGACACACATAGACACAGGCACACACAGAGACACACAGAAACACAGATACAGACACAGGCACACACAGAGACACACAGAGACACAGAGACACACACAGACACAGGCACACACTGACAGACACAGACACACATAGACACACAGGCACACACAGAGACACACAGGCACACAGAGACACACACAGAGACACAGAGACACACATATACACACAGACACACGCAGGCACACACAGACACACAGACACACACAGAGACACACATAGACACACAGACACACACAGAGACACACAGATACATGCAGGCACACACAGACACACAGAGACACACAGAGACACAGGCACACACAGACACACACAGAGACACACAGACACACACAGGCACACACAGAGACACACAGATACATGCAGGCACACACAGACACACAGAGACACACAGAGAGACAGGCACACACAGACACACACAGAGACACACAGACACACACAGGCACACACAGAGACACACAGAGACACACAGAGACACACAGAGACACACAGAGACACACAGGCACACACAGACACACAGAGACACACAGACACAGCACACACAGGCACACACAGACACACACAGAGACAGGCACACACAGACAGACACAGACACACAGAGACGCACAGACACACACAGGCACACAGACACACAAAGACGCAATGGAAACCGCGTGTAAAATAAATAGAAGAAAATAAAATGACTGCTGCACATTGAGCACAGTAAAGCAGCCTCTCACCTCGCTATGCTGAATGTTAATTAGAAATTATTCCTTTTAATGAGTCCTTGACTTCAAGCTCAACCTTTGGTTTCCCCCTCAAAGCTCTGTATTATCACTCAGAGTGACAAACAAACAGGACCATGTGCGTTCTCAACCGCGTCCCAATTAACCCCAGGGGTGTAAAGTACTTGAGTAATTGTACTTTGTTACAATACTTACAGTAAGTACTGTTTTGGGGGATTTGTACTTTACTCGAGTATTATTACTGTAGGTTTGTATACTTTTACAATTACATTTCAGAGAAAAAAACATACTTTTTACTCTTTAAATTTAAAATGCAGACCTACAAAGTAGAAAGTACAAATCTCATAGGTCCAACTATTTTAATTAGTATATTTGTTTCTCTGGCCGAACTAACGTTAATGTTATTAATCCTGCAATGTCGAACCCACATATAAAAAATATTTAAATAACTAAACCCTTCATTATTTCCAAGGCTGTAGTTTGGCCAACTTTACAACTGGATGATGTGATGTGAATGCCGTCCATGTTAGTTTACCTTGACATGTTTTTTCAAATTCGATGGAGAAGTGCATTAAATAAAAAAAGGTTTTTACTTTAACTTTTTAGTACTTAAGTACTTTTAGTACTTACTTTTAATCAAGTGTGTTTTTAGCCAGATACTCTGACTTTTACTTGAGTACGGTCTTAAGACGGTACCCACTACCCATACTTTCACTTAAGTATCATTTCTGGGTACTTTTTACACCCCTGGTGGTGAGCAGAAGACGAAATGCCGACTGTTACCGTTATGCGGCCCGGAGTCCTTCAGTGCGGCGGGGCCTGCGTCGTCGGTCGTGGAGGCTGTGCCGCACCAGTAGGATGCGGTGAAGGGGAAGTACCACGGCTTTGGGATACCGTACTGGCCTGCGATCAAACACAAGAGAACGTTAGTCAGGTTTTTTTTTTACTAGCAGCTTGGCTTGAGGAGATACAGTAAGTTTACAGCGCTCGTTTTCCCCCCGGTAAGGGTTCTGGCACAGAACCTCCCCAGGCTTTTAATTAGAGGGAAACGAGATAGAATATTAAAGCAGGCCTGATGGGAGAGAGCTGCGTTTGTTATTGATTAAGAGTTTGGCTTGATTGAGTTATTTTTGCAAGAGGAGGACCAACGGAACGCTACAGAATCTCTGTAGATGGAATAATAATAAACATGGAAAGAAGCCGTTGGCAGTGGATATCTGGGTCGGTTTGGGTTCAATCCGCTTCCAATGCAATTCGTTCAGGAAGTGGATTTTCCTTCAGGTTCAAATAATGAAAAAGCCCTGGGCAGGAGCAGGTCGGAGCACGTCGTCGGATGATCCATCCTCATCAAGTATGTAAACAGCAATTACTCCTTCGATTTTGAATCGACCTGATATCGACGAGCGCGTCAATCCCAACTCTCATTAGTGCCATACCGTTGAGGCATATTGGCGCACGCGCGCACACACACACACACACACACACACACACACACACACACACACACACACACATGCTTGTTCATAATATATATAGAAATATATGTTTACATTAAATATTGTATATGTTTTCTTTTTATAATTGGCAAGTGGGGACTTGGAACCTTAAGGACATCTAGCTAACTAAGAGGGGACATCTACCTAACTGAGAGGGGACATCCATGTCCTGCAATAGGACTGTCTTTGTTCTACACAAAGGCCTTCTTGGATTCTTTCAAGAAGGCATACTATTCCTTAATTGTTCAGAATCATTTAAAGATTTTCAAATTACCTAAATATGTTGGGCCTAAGTTTGCCCAATATAATTTACAACTAATTGTATATTATTAAAAAGTTAATGGTTACTGTAAATGTGCACATATACACATACATGCACAAACACACACATGTGTATTTGTATATTTATATTATATATTTTGACATGACCTTAATTAAACAAGTAATCACAGCCATAGCAGACCATTTAGTGCATATATGTATAACCTTTCATTCAAACTGGGTGCCTTTCCCACCAAAATGAAACCTGCAAAAGTGATACCGATATTCAAAGCAGGTGAGAAAAATCTATTCACCAATTACAGGCCGGTTTCTCTCCTTTCCCAGATCTCAAAGATAATGGACAAATTATTTGCTGCACGGTTGGACAGTTTCATATGGACAATCAATATGGATTTAGATCGAATCATTCAACGTCATTGGCACTAATGGACCTAGTAGAATAACTGACAAGCACAATTGATAATAAGAAGTTTGCAATATGGGTCTTCATAGATCTTAAGAAGGCTTTTGACACTATCAATCATGATATTCTGCTACTAAAATTGGAAAGGTATGGGATCAGAGGAGTAGGCTCAATTGGTTAAAAAGTTACATAGAACAAAGACAACAGTTTGTGCAGTTGGGGGAGTACAGGTCCACTCAGTCAAACATCACCTGTGGTGTGCCGCAAGGGTCAATGCTGGGCCCTAAACTATTCATACTGTACATAAATAAAATAAGTAATGGGTCTAAAATATTGAAGAAAAAAAAATTTGCAGACGATACAAATGTCTTCTGTGAGGGAGAGAACCTCCAAAAGCTGTTAAAAACTGTCGCAGCTGAGCTATCCAAGTTGAAAGGGTGGTTTAATGCAAATAAATTACCCTTGTGGCTTCCTAAGGATTGTGACACTCACTGGGCTTAAAGGGGAACTCCAACATTTTGGGAAATTAGCTTATTTAACATCTTCCCTGGAGTTAGACAAGAAGATACATACCTTTTTTGTCTCTGTTCGTGCATTTTAGCTTTGGGAATAGACGCTCCGTTAGCATAGCTTAGCTTCATCACTGGAAGTGAGGCAGGACAGTAGCCTTACAGTGCCTTACAGTGTATTGCAAGGTCTGACATTGACCAAATTTGATATGCATGACCTTGGTGGGCTCTAGGTCAACTCCTGAAAAGGGGGTCAATGTCAGACCTTGCAATCAAAAGTTAGGGGGCGCACTGAAATTATGGCAAGGGTTATTAGCCCCCTAACTTTTGATTGCAAAGTCTGACATTGACCCCCTTTTCAGGAGTTGACCTAGAGCCCACCAAGGTCATGCATATCAAGTTTGGTCAATGTCAGACCTTGCAATACACTGTAAGGCAATGTAAGGCTACTGTCCTGCCTCACTTCCAGTGATGAAGCTAAGCTATGCTAACGGAGCGTCTATTCCCAAAGCTAAAATGCACGCACAGAGACAAAAAATGTCCCAAAATGTTGGAGTTCCCCTTTAAGAGATGAAATGATACATCATGTTTAAAGCCATATAATTTTAACTGTTTACTATTTAAAAAAAAGAATGTCCCCATGATTAACATTAATAGCCCAATCTCAAGATATCTGTAACAAATTACAAATATTTCCGAATTTTAACCACTTATATTTGTGTTTGTTTGATACCATGTCTGTTTTTATTGAAACAATTCATATTCATATCCATATTCATCATATTTCTATAAATTTTAGACACCATATTACAGCGTGTGAAAAATGGACAAAATTCCTGTGAATAAGAATCTGCCATTATAAAAAAGAAAGGTTGACTATTTCGGTCAGAAATAGCGGTCAGAAATAGCCGTTAGTAAGCGTTAGTAAGCACCGGTTAGTACTAATCTATTACTAAAAGGTATGTATTGTATGTATTTTGAATGCCTGGTTTAATTATTCTGTTTATTTATTGATATATGATGTGAAAATTAGAGATTAGAGATAAAAAAAATAAAATTTAGACTTGCGGTTTTATGGCGGTTTTATAGCGGTTTTATTAACATGGAAGTGGATGGAGTAGAAAACATGACCAGGTCCCCCGTAGGTACTAAAAACTATAACTATTTTTTTAGAGTGTTTCAAATTATAAGCTTTTGACACAATGAACATATATGTAAAATGAAGATATTTTCCCAATTTCATGAAATAATAATAAACACAGACACCGCTGTGCTCACACACACACACAAAATATTTCAAAAAAGTAGTTCTGTATCACACTAGCTCCCGCTCAGCGTCAAATTGCATATATCTCGCTTCAGCATATATACACTGAATAAATTTCAAAATGTACCTTTAAATGCCAGCATTCATCTGGCCACACCCCCATCCACTTACCTACATAAGCAGGGGTGGTGCCACACACTCATCTCCTTCTCAAATTTCATCACAAGCAACGTGACGTGGAGAAAAATATTGGCTGGAAGAGCAATGTTTACGAGGAAAGGAAGAACAAGGAGATACGTTGACATCATATCTTTATTTTCTCTCTCACTATTTTCGAGAAAATACGGCGATATTGTCTTCGTCACTGGAGTGTCTGGAAGATGGTGATCATTCTAAAATCCTCCACCGGTTTTCGTATTGGGAGCACGCCGCTGCATGCCTCTCAACTACAGTTCCTTGCTGTGTTGGTTGGGGTGACATTTTCAGGACACAGCTGAACTGTAGGACGCGCCGCTGTTGTGAGAAGCGGTGGGTTTCAGGTTGGTGAGTACTGTTTTGCTTGCGGCTCCACTTGTCTGTTAAAAATCTGGGAAAAACAGAGGCCATACTCTTTGGGTCAAACGCCAACCTAAAGAAATCCCAGGGTTTTAAAATTAGAGTAGGTGAAAACATTATTGAGGATAAAGAGGAGGTCACCTACCTGGGCTTTATTTTAAATAACAAACTTTCTAACGAAAAAATGGCACAAAAAGTTATTACTAAGGTCAATCAAAAAACCAAATTTTTATTTAGAATTTCCTCGTTCATAAATAGGAACGCTCTGAGGACCCTAGCTGGAGCCCTCATCCAATGTCACTTTGACTATGCTTGCACTTCATGGTACAGCAACATATCAAAACAAATGAAGACAAAGCTCCAGACCTCCCAAAACAAACTAGTGAGACTCCTGCACAACCTTCACTTTAGGACTCACCTAACGCCAGCCCACTTTAGCAGGCTGGGATGGCTTAGGGTTGAAGAAAGAGTACACCAGCTTAAAATGCTACTGGTTTTTAAAGTACTAAAAGAAACGGTCCCCAAGTACCTAGTCAATTATTTTAATAAAGTAGGAGATGTCCACAAACACGCCACAAGAGGAAGCCCCACGGACCTGGTCCCGCCGAGAGTCAGGATATGCATGGGGAAAGATGCATTTTTTTACTCGGCTACGGTAATGTGGAATGCCCTGCCAACATTTATAAAACTCCTGAACTCCCCTCTCGGATTTAAATCCGCCCTAAAAACATGGCTCAGCAGCAACTCAAATTGGTCTTAAAATGTTTTTTTTATCTCTTTTATCATAACTTGGCTTTTATTTCTTTTATCATGAGTTGCTTTTAAGGGTTTGCGGATTTTCTTTTAACATTAGTTAACTGTATGAGTTGTCAGGTTAGGTGTTTTTATAATTTTTTTTTTAGAATGCGTCCTGTCAGTGTACATGTCCATTTGTGTTTCTGTGCCTTTTTATGTTCCATGTATGGACCACAATGGAAACAAGCCTTGGCTTTATTGTGTTTTATCCATTTTTGACCTGCGTTATTGACACTGTTATTGTCTTGTCTTTTAAAATGTTTTTTTTGTCATACGATTTGTGTCAAAATAAAGTATTCAAGTATTCAAAGTGCTATGGGGGCTAACTGACAATGTTTACGAACACCGGCCCCAGATTAAGGTCTTTTGTTCAGCCTCTTAGGCAGCAGCGGAAGACCTTGATCTGAAGCCCATTATAGTTTAACTAGTGGGCCACGACCATTAACACTGGTGATCCCTGTGTTTTCTGGACGAGTGGATGTCTCTCTGTCACCGTGTTAGGCCCCATCTTTCATATCCAAATGAGAGTATTCCCTCACGAGGAGATGTGGGCATAGATGTTCATTAGCGGAAGATCTGTGTTCAAGTCAGCTACACAGGCCAGTTGGATATTGTGCTGGCTCCGTCGGGTGTTGGTAAAATCACCGTTGTAAAACTGTGTTAACATCTTGTTTCTCTTTTCCCTTAAAAAGTGAGGAGGGTTTCAGAACGGCGGCCTGTCTGGGTGAGTGTTATATCATTGTGTACAAGTTCAGGTGATAGCTGCTTAGCTTACGTGCTAGTGGTGGCCTACTGTTAGCCAGTCAGCTGTGATCACTAGGTGGCCTACCTGGTTAGGCTAGGAAACGTTAGCTTGCTGCTATCGGCCGAGGCCCAGCGCGGCGTGGCTCCGGCCTCTCGCGCGCCGCCGCGGTTCCCAACTCCCCTCTCCCTCACGGGGAGAGGCGGGGGGATTCGAAGTCTCCCCTCTGGTTGCGTGCGCCGTTCGCTCGGCGTCTCGCGGGCAGGGGCGGTAGTGACCGACGGTTAGAGCGGCCGTTAGCTTAATGCTACTCTGTTGAACGTGATTTGATTATAACATGTTTTAAACACTCTTGACTACGACGTCATCTTTGACAGAGGATGTTCGTCGAACCTGCCCTGGGCCAGGACGGCAAGGCCTGCGTCAACAAGAGGGGCCGTAGCGACGGGGTGGAGCGGCGACGCTGCCCAGATCGACATCACGGAACGGCTGTGTTTACTACGGTGCCTTGAGACTGCACTTTGCTTGATCTACGCTCCGGGTAGGCAAGGTTTGGCCAGACCTTGTACACTTCTTCTGGCTTTCCCTTCTAAATGTTTTGTAAATAACGATGTTTTCCAAAACGAGTGTTGCTGCACTACATTTAGGATACGACGCGAGTTGTGTGTGAATTGTCTTGTCACTGGTATTTAGCTTCTCCATGCAAATCGGGTTGTTGTTACGGATGTGAAAATGATCTGGTTTGTTGTGTTGAGAAACATCATGTGTGTTTATATGTACCGTGTACTCACAACTAAGGGGGTTAACTAACCAATAAAGCTATGCTTAGTGACAAATGAGTAAAGAATGATTCTTTTCTCAGCCTGTAATGACAATGAACAGTGTGTTCACATATTAACAGGTTTTCCTGTTTTAACTGGCCGTATTAAGGGTAAAGTAGGAGGATTGTGTTTCCCCCCGGTTCCCTGGGGACTTCTTCATCCTCCTCTCAGACATGTTGTTGCACTACATTGTGTAGGTTGTGCTAAAACTGCTGGAGAAACTTTATTTTCCTAAAAGAAAAGATTGTTTGGTCGCTTTCGTGTGTGCTTAGCAAGGCCTGTGGCCGATACTAATCGAGAATTATGTATTCTCTCATTATGGAAAACGGCGTTCCTCTGTAGAGTGTTTTTGCCATTTTTTGTAGGTGATGATGGGTTGTGTGTGTCATGTGACCTACAACTGGGTTGGACTGGCCACAGAAGCACATGTGTAAGTTTTGGTACCGGGGCTCTTGGAGAGCCCTCTCTATTCTGTGTTTTTTCCTTAGTAAAAATCAGATAGCAGGTTAGCTCATGCGCTGTGTGAAGCTGTCAGACGCTTCATGGAGCTGACTATGACTGTGTCATACTCTCTTTTTGTCATTACATTGTATCATGGGTGTGGGGTCGTAAAGGGGTGAACTGGTAACCTTTCCTCCCCCTTTTTTCTGTTGGTCAGGGGTAAACCCACCTGTCCTTCAAGGTTCCTGTCACGTTGCGGTTCGGCACGTTACAGGGTGAGGGGGGGGGGAGTTTCCTGGTCCCACGGCCTGGAATATTGGGCGTGTGCACCGCAGAAATTCCCCCGCCATAGAGTACGTCACTGTGCGCGTCTCTGTTGGTAGGACTTCCGTGTGCTGTTCAGGTCCGTGTGATGGATCTGTTTCGGGGGGTGGTCAGGGCTCCTCCTCACCAAGCTCCTATTCGGGCCTTCCGTGAGGAGGGAGCCTCCTTCAGAGTACAGAGCCTCCTCCTCAGATTGTCAAGGTGAGTGGACCCTCTAGAAGGAGTCCTACTCTATTGTGTATGTATTCGATTCAATTCGATTATTGAGTGTGTATGGGTTCAGTGCCTCCTCCCCGGAGAGCCCTAAAACCAATTTTTTACATGGCTCAAGGTGCAATATATTCTTTTCAATCTGTACAGCTCGTGTGGGAAGTCTCTCTGGGGATTCCCGTCTCCTTCCTATGGGAGGGTGGTGGGATGTAAAAATGTGAACAATTTTTACCCCCGGCTGTGTAGACTGGGATACATACTGTTGGTGCTTCCTTCTTTTCTACTAAAAAGAGTTGGAGTTAGGAAGTATCACACCCCTCTTGTCGTTCCCCTGGGCGCCTTGGGGATTCAATGACAGGTCTAAATAGCCTGTTCATTGATGTGGGTGTGTCCCGACGCACGTATAGTGCTAGCTCGGGGTGTTCTGTAAACAGGCGACTGACTGGCACGCCTTGGTTGCTTGAGGTTAAAACGGCGTTTTTATAAAGCAACTGGGATGGAGGTTTTTCCTCTTCCGACGACCAAATCCGACGACCTGGTTTTGGTTATCGACGGATTCTCGTTCATATCTGGGGGATGATGATGGAATGGATCTGAACATATGTAGAGGGGTCTCACGCCCAGGGGGTGGGCCACCGGGCGCGGTTCGCCCGAACGTCTGGGTGGCGCCTTCTTTTCATGTTTAAGATCAACACGCATATCTGCCCCTTCTCCTGGAGTAGGGATGTCGGCGTGGTTAGGGCACAGGACTGGTTCTGGTCACGCTGGTCCGGATCAGTTGAACCCGTTGTCCGCCGGGGATGCAGATCTGCTGTTCTGGTACCCTGAGGGACTTGGGCTTTTTTCAGGGGGAAAAATGCCAGGTCGGTCCGGGTGTCACAGGGTTAAGCACTATGGAGACCCTGGTTGGGTACGTTTTTTCCTCAGCACTGTCGTAATGGCTTACGGCCATGCCAACCTGTACACGCTCGATCTCGTCAGATCTCGGCCGCTACACAGGTTGGTCCTGGTTAGTACTTGGTTGGGAGACCGCCTGGGAATACCAAGTACGGTGTGCTTGGGGCTGGTTCTCCATTCTTTTTCGCTCCTCTCTCACGCATGGCGAAGAGGGGCTTGTTGGGGTGGTCTTTGACCTCCTCTGGTGACCCTGTGCTTCCCGTATCGCCGGGCCCGGTCCGAAGTAATGTTTCGTCGACCCGTAGGCCTGGGTTAACCCTTTTTTGAAAAACTGAAACACTTGTACTGCGGTATAGCCGGTGTATACCCGCAGGTGTGTTTTGGAGTGTTTTTCTTGAGGGGTTATAGGAACAACCACCGCATTGGGTAACACCAAGGTGGTTGATTCCCTGGTGTGTTGGAGCAGTGTCAACTCCCGGGTTCACCGGTTGAGGGTGCCCCTGCACGTTCATGATGTCTGCCAATCGTGTCAGCCTTCTCTGCCTCAACCCCTCTGGGTGGGTTTTTTTTAAATGGAGGCTTGGTCATGCAACACCGCCAGCTTACGCCCCTTCCGCCGGTGCGGCTGTGTTCAGCTGTCCCCTCTGGCGCCTGTCTCGTCCGCAGTCTCCAGGCTAGGGTTAACCGCCTGTTGCCTGGTTTTTCCCCGGTGCGCTGCCTGCTTCCGTTGGTTAACCTTTTTTGTGTGCTTACGGCCATGCTGACTGCCTGTTCTGCCAGGCGGTGTACTATTGGGGGGACAGGGCCCGCTCGGCTGAGGGGCCTTTGTCCGAATACGCTGGCGATGTGGGGGGCGGGGTCACTAAGTGCCCACCTGGTGGGGTCTTGATGCTGGCATCATGGACTTCTCCGGGCCCCCGTTCCAGGGGGTCCAGTCCCTTTGGTGGGTCTGGGTCTTCCTTCGCGCTCCGCTGCTACGGCCTTGCCACGGGGTTGGGTTTGCCCTTGACCCCGTGATTCTGGGGGCAGTAACGAGGTTGTTCCCTCTGTTCGTTCCCGGGTGGCATGCGGGTTGTGCATGTGTTGTAGTTGTGGGGTCGGGTCCGTCGCCCTCCCGTGAAGCCCCCAATAGGGGGGGTGCCCTCCATTAGGGGGGGTCGGGGGGGCTCGGTCCTCCCTGATCTGATGGTTGTGGGGGGCCTCAGCGGGGTACATTTGTCGAGCTTCTAGCTCCCGCTCAGCTCCTATTATGCAATGAGACGCTGAGCGGGAGCTAGTGTGATACAGAACGTTAGGTTATGACTATAACCAAGTTCTGTTAACACTAGTGGACGCTCAGTGTCTAGGCGCCGCTGTGGCCCTTGATTTTTCATTGTGGTGAAATTTGTTGGGAAGGAGATGAGTGTGTGGCACCACCCCTGCTTATGTAGGTAAGCGGATGGGGGTGTGGCCAGATGAATGCTGGCATTTAAAGGTACATTTTGAAATTTATTCAGTGTATATATGCTGAAGCGAGATATATGCAATGAGACGCTGAGCGCCCACTAGTGTTAACAGAACTTGGTTATAGTCATAACCTAACGTTTTCATGACCAGGGAGCCACAAGGGTTAAGAAAACCAAATTCATGATATTTGGTTAACGTGATATACAAGAAAACACACCGGTTGAACTAATGATTGATAGTATTAAACTAGAAAGGGTATTTGAGAATACATTTCTCTGTGTAATAATAGACCACAAACTCAACTGGAAACCTCAAGTCAAATATGTCAGGACAAAATTGGCACGGAGTGCTGGAGTTTTAAGTAAAATAAGACACATTCTAAACCAAAAAACACTGTATACACTGTACTGTACACTCTTCCTTCCATATATGAACTACTGTGCGCAAGTGTGGGGTAATACCTACAAAAGCACTCTACAGCCAATATGCACCATGCAAAAAAAAGCAATAAGAATAGTCAACAATGTAGGATATTATGAACACACCAATGACTTATTTCTAAAGTTACAAACATTGACATTTATGGACTTAGTTGATTTCAAAACATCCAAAAAGAGCTGTAGAGCGTCAGATAAGGGGGGCGTAATAGCGTAGGGTCACGTGGGGTCAGCGGCCAATCAGAGCAACCCGGAAAAGCAACTGCGTTGTAGAAAGCATACACGCCGCCGGGGTAGGGGGGTGGCGGGGTCGCATGGTCGAAGGTCACTGTACCTGGGAAGACATTCTCGATGTACCAGGTGAGCAGCCAGTGCAGCAGAGCGTCGAACAGCATCATGACGATGGACACGATGAAGGTGTAGCGCTCGCCCTCCTCCGGACTCTCGCCGATGTTGTGCCACTGGATGCCGATGCCCTGCTCCTCGTACTTGGCGAAGTTCTCGCAGCCGTAGCCGAACGCCACACAGGACAATATACTCTAGAGGTGGAAGAAGACCAGGGGTGTAAAAAGTACCCAGAAATTATACTTAAGTAAAAGTATGGGTACCGTCTCAAAATCGTACTCAAGTAAAAGTCAGAGTATCTGGCTAAAAACACAATTGAGTAAAAGTAAAAAAGTTTCTACTTTTAAATGTACTTAAGTACTAAAGAGTCAAAGTAAAAACCTTTTTTTATTCCGGGGGCATTGAAATGTTCCGTTTCGTCCTCTTCATCACTCGTACTCTCGTTTGTGGCTATCTTCTGTAGCTTGTCACTCTGACTGTCTATTCTTCTGATAGCAGGTGTTTAATCAAAGATCCCCGCTTTCTAGTCTTGCACAAGGACCAATCAGCATGGGTATGGGCAGGTTAATTTCCCATTGATGGGGATTTGATTGTCTGTTTTTAAATAAAGTGTGGCCGCAGGATGAATAATGCTAACGTTAGTACGGCCAGAGAAACAAATATACAAATTAAAATAGTTGGACCTGCGAGATTTGTACGTTGTAGGTCTGAATGCAGATTCAGAGCAAACTCAAGGGGACCTTAAGGACCAGCTAGTCACTAGAACATGTTCCATAGGTTCCAAAATTCCATTCCAATAATGATGTAGTATAAGGAGGTAGCTTACCAATAATGAGATAGTATAAGGAGGTAGCTTACCAATAATGATGTAGTATAAGGAGGTAGCTTACCAATAATGATATAGTATAAGGAGGTAGCTTACCAATAATGATATAGTATAAGGAGGTAGCTTACCAATAATGATGTAGTATAAGGAGGTAGCTTACCAATAATGATATAGTATAAGGAGGTAGCTTACCAATACGGATGTAGTATAAGGAGGTAGCTTACCAATATTGATGTAGTATAAGGAGGTAGCTTACCAATAATGATGTAGTATAAGGAGGTAGCTTACCAATAATGATGTAGTATAAGGAGGTAGCTTACCAATAATGATGTAGTATAAGGAGGTAGCTTACCAATAATGATGTAGTATAAGGAGGTAGCTTAGCAATAATGTAGTATAAGGAGGTAGCTTACCAATAATGATATAGTATAAGGAGGTAGCTTACAAATAAGGGCCTTAAAAACAAACAAATACCCGTGTTTGTTGCGCCTCTCCGTCACAGAGGACCAACCGACCTTCTCATAAAGGACACAGTGATGAGTATCTATCATTAGTGATGAATCTAGTTAATTGCTTCTATAATCAAGTGCCTCTAACACACAACGGCCAGTTGTTGATACAGCCCGGCGGAATTAGCTTTTTTTGTACCGCCGCTAATTCACATCAATAGTCAGTCGATAAACCGTTGTCGTGGAAGAGGGACGTTGACCACATGGGCTCTAGACGGCTCCACGTCTGCTGCCTCTCTGGGTCCTCGTGTAAAAGGCACATCCGACACACAGGCAGAGAGAGGGCAGCTCATGTGGTACAAACAAAGATAAGTCGGAGCCGTCATACAGTGGGAAATTGGAAATTATGTTTCGCCCCCCCCCCCCCCCCCGCGAGACGTCATCTACCACAGCCTGTCACTCCGTGTCGCCATGTTGGCCGCCAGCTGTTCTCTCACGCCTCATTTGCTCGCCACGTTTCAGATGCCCCGCAGGCCAATCACCGCAAGCCTTAGAGAGTTACACGTGCCGAGGAAATGGATCTGCCGCGGTCTGTGGTTTGTCTGCTGTTTCGCACTGACAGGGGCACAGGATTTCAGCGGGGCCTGCGGTTTGTAACAGACCCCCAGAACACACAGCCGCACGCAACCCATCTATTGGCCAGAGCGATAAATCAAACATCCAATCAGTAGACCAGGAAGCCAGAGGTTGAACCCCCTCCTTTATCTTTGCGTGAGAATGTGCTGTCAGAGCTCCTTTTGACTTTTGGGGGGGAAAAAGGACAGGATTCTGTATTCCGGACGAAACGAGACCCTTTTTTTATTGGAAGCACGTCGACGCTGCAACATCGACCAGAACCTCAACCTCCTGCTCGATCGAGGTTCCACTCAAAACACAACATACCTGTAAATACAGGAAGGAAGGACCAGAGAGGAAGCAGTACGTTAATAATATTCAACTAGAGGCTCTAGTCACAAGGTTTTCACACAATTCAATCATCAGGTGATCTAGTTACTACAAGGTTTTCACACAAGACAATCATCAGGTGATCTAGTCACTACAAGGTTTTCACACAAGACAATCATCAGGTGATCTAGTCACTACAAGGTTTTCACACAAGACAATCATCAGGTGATCTAGTCACTACAAGGTTTTCACACAAGACAAGCATCAGGTGATCTAGTTACTACAAGGTTTTCACACAATTCAATCATCAGGTGATCTAGTCACTACAAGGTTTTCACACAAGACAATCATCAGGTGATCTAGTCACTACAAGGTTTTCACACAAGACAATCATCAGGTGATCTAGTCACTACAAGGTTTTCACACAAGACAAGCATCAGGTGATCTAGTCACTACAAGGTTTTCACACAAGACAAGCATCAGGTGATCTAGTCACTACAAGGTTTTCACACAATTCAATCATCAGGTGATCTAGTCACTACAAGGTTTTCACACAAGACAAGCATCAGGTGATCTAGTCACTACAAGGTTTTCACACAAGACAAGCATCAGGTGATCTAGTCACTACAAGGTTTTCACACAAGACAAGCATCAGGTGATCCTGGGTATTTGGGAACAGCTTTAAATTACCAGGTCTGAACGAGGACTTTGAATTAACGTTGCCTATGAAGATGGTTTATGTACTAATTTATTTACATTTATATTACCATAGGTGACCAATAAATGTACACTGTAGAAACCCTATTTTTGTATACAGTATACACTTATTATAACGCCCCAACCCTGGACACCTTCAAAACTGCTCTTAAAACGCACCTCTTCACCAAGGCTTTTCCCCATCAATTAGTTTAGATTAGATTAGGTCCATTATCCCTTACCTGCCCTCATTCCCCCTTTTTTCCCTACTTCCCTAGCCCTATTTGTGTTCTATGAAAGTGTCATGTGTCATGTTGTGATTGCATTATTGTATTGATAATTTTTTGGATTGATTGATTAATAATAATAATAATGGTAGTCTACCCCCTCCCCAGACCAACAGAGGAGACATGTGGTAGTCTACCCCCTCCCCAGACCGACAGAGGAGGCATGTGGTAGTCTACACCCTCCCCAGACCAACATAGGAGGCATGTGGTAGTCTACACCCTCCCCAGACCAACAGAGGAGACATGTGGTAGTCTACCCCCTCCCCAGACCGACAGAGGAGGCATGTGGTAGTCTACACCCTCCCCAGACCAACATAGGAGGCATGTGGTAGTCTACACCCTCCCCAGACCAACAGAGGAGGCATGTGGTAGTCTACACCCTCCCCAGACCAACAGAGGAGGCATGTGGTAGTCTACACCCTCCCCAGACCAACAGAGGAGACATGTGGTAGTCTACCCCCTCCCCAGACCGACAGAGGAGACATGTGGTAGTCTACACCCTCCCCAGACCGACAGAGGAGACATGTGGTAGTCTACCCCCTCCCCAGACCGACAGAGGAGACATGTGGTAGTCTACACCCTCCCCAGACCAACAGAGGAGACATGTGGTAGTCTACACCCTCCCCAGACCAACAGAGGAGACATGTGGTAGTCTACCCCCTCCCCAGACCAACAGAGGAGGCATGTGGTAGTCTACACCCTGCCCAGACCAACAGAGGAGGCATGTGGTAGTCTACCCCCTCCCCAGACCAACAGAGGAGGCATGTGGTAGTCTACACCCTCCCCAGACCAACATAGGAGGCATGTGGTAGTCTACACCCTCCCCAGACCAACAGAGGAGGCATGTGGTAGTCTACACCCTCCCCAGACCAACAGAGGAGGCATGTGGTAGTCTACACCCTCCCCAGACCAACAGAGGAGACATGTGGTAGTCTACCCCCTCCCCAGACCGACAGAGGAGACATGTGGTAGTCTACACCCTCCCCAGACCGACAGAGGAGACATGTGGTAGTCTACCCCCTCCCCAGACCGACAGAGGAGACATGTGGTAGTCTACACCCTCCCCAGACCAACAGAGGAGACATGTGGTAGTCTACACCCTCCCCAGACCAACAGAGGAGACATGTGGTAGTCTACCCCCTCCCCAGACCGACAGAGGAGGCATGTGGTAGTCTACACCCTGCCCAGACCAACAGTAGGGCAGCGCAAGGACCAGGAGGGAATTGGAATAACGACTAATTTGGGGCTGGAGGAAAAGATAGAAAGACACTTATTTATTTGTTTTCATTGGGCACCTGTGATGACAAGCCCTTCATAAATAAAGGCTGAACCCATAGGACCTTGTTAGGCCCTGATAAAGACCAGCTGGTCCAAACATATTAGCATCTTAAAACGATGCAGTCATGCCACAATAATGGCTTTAACCCTCTTTCCCACTACAGCGGTTTATCGACTGATTATTGATGTGAATTAGCGCCGGTACAAAAAAAAGCTAATTCCGCTGGGTTTAAAAATAAATAATAAATAAAGGCTGAAATGAACTTATCTTTCTTCCTCTAATAGCGTGTGAGTGGCCGGGACCTGTCTTGCCCCAGGAGCAGCTGTGCTTCCGAACCAGCCTTAACTCATTGACCGCCAGCAGCAGGGGGCGCTGATCCCCCTTCATCGCCAGGTCTTTATTCAATGGATATAGTTTTAGACTGCGACAGTTGCGAGTGCCTAAAATATATCTTATATTATATCTATGGGTCTATTAACGCCGCAGAGTCTCAGTGAGTTGCTTCCAGTCAACATACCCGTACATTTTTGTTTTATACCGTTTTGAATAGAGTATGGTTTGGGTGCTTTTCAGTAATTCCAGGAAAAAGACGAGAAAAAGGCATTTTACTGTAATCCAGTCATCACAATTTTTCGGCCGATTATCTAATCATCCTGAAATCAACACTAGATTATCATTATTATGTCTCCTCGTGCATACATGAAATGACCGTCGTAGCGGTCATTTCATGCAGCCAATGGTAAACAGCCATACACAGACCACACAGATGGCTGTGATCGCGGTAGAAATAAATGTCAGATCAATTATCACATTTATATATATTGTTCTTACCTTGTATCTGATGTAATGCAAAAGAAAGAATCCAAATATATATATATATATTTTTTTTATTATCTTTTTCCCCCCTCCTTTTTTCCCGATTTTTCTCCCATCCCACTGTTAGTCGTTATGCCAATTCCCAACCCCCTTCCTGGTTGTTGCGCACTCCCCCCTGCTGTTGGTCCGGGAGGCCGGAGACTGTCACATGCTTTCCTCCGACGCATGTGCAGCCAGCAGGCAGCCAGCCTGGCAGCGCAGATTCTCACCGGGAGAGTGTAACGTGTGGAAGGTCACACTACCTCCCTCCAGATCCTACCCTCGCTGTGCAGGCGCCCCGACCGAACTGTAGGGGTCGCTGTCCACAACTCCCAGGACCCACCCATCAGCTTTCCCACCCCTAACACTGCCAATTGTGTTAGTGTGAACGACCAGCCAAGCTGATAGCAACGCCGAGAGCTGGATTCGAACCCAGCGTCTCCAGCGTTGATGGTGAGCGCCTTGCCCACTACACCACCTAGTTGCCCATAATCCAAATATCTGATCGCAATTCCAAATAATGCTCGTGGAGGTCCGTACCACACTACCGACCGTTTCACAATGATGGGTGGGCGGAGTTACTGTTCGATGCCATCGTTGTATAGAACTGGCTCACCTGAGTATTTAAACCCTGCCAGCCCGGCTCAGATCGGCTCCTAAAACACACCAGCCCATTTTCAATTAGATGCAATAGCTCCGCCTGGCAGTAGAGGGCGGTGTTGACCGTCTGCCAGCTCAGACAGGGTCTGAAGGCTATACCAGAGGCTGCAGCTATGAATTCTGAATAGATATCGCGAATAAACTATCCGAGTAAACTCGTTGCTGGCGCTGAACGCATGGCGGGCAATAACAAGTTAACTCGTTTCCGGCACAGATTGTGTTAATCTCGGTTGTTGTTGTTGTTGTTGTTGTTGTTGTTGTTGTTGTTGTTGTTGTTGTTGTTGCTGTTGTTGTTGTTGTTGTTGTTGTTGTTGTTGTTGTTGTTTTTTCCTTCTCTTTTTCAAACTCAGACACGTTTCCACGACTACGACTATATTATCAAAGACAAGGTAGGGGGGGGGGGGCACCATGTTCCTCTGAGGCGAGTCCAACTCAGCAGGTCCTCTTCCTCACATCATCTTCCTCACATCATGTATTGCAGCAATTTAGTTTAGCTTATTTGACAATTATAAAAGTCATGCATCCTAAAAGGATCAAGTATAACACAGAAAATTGTCCAATTATTGTCCAATTGTCCAATTGTCCAATTATCTAGCAGTCACTGTCAATGTGCGTCAACTAGATCTCCCCATTGGAAGGGTGCAGGCGATCCAACTGTTTCAATCCGAACGAAAGGAAACAATTCAGACTTTGCTTGAATGTTATTTATTAAGGATGTCATGTCCAAACACTCAAGCACTCTAATATTACTAGCACACAGCCACTGGGTGGTCAATTAGACAGCACCCGTAGCTAGTCACTAGTTAGTTTACTCAGTCAGTTAACATTTAGTTAACAGTCAGTAGTAGTAGTCAGTAGTATATCATTGTATGTGATTTTTAGATTGTCCAATAAATTCAATCAATCAATCAATCAACCTTACGACAGAAAGAAAAATAACACTCAAAAGCCCAGCCGTGAGGCGCCGACCGTCCAGAAGAAGAACCGTTTGACCGGCGGCAGGACCTGTCTGGGACGAATGGCACCGCGTGGGCAGAGGACAGATTAAAAACATAATAATTCAGCATTGTCAGATGCCACAGTAAGATATCTTTTGAGACGGCCGCTAGATATTTCAATTTGATAAAGGGAACGTCGGTCGGTTGGTCCCACTTGGAAGTCTAGGGGAGATGAGCCCAGAGGCAGCGGTGACAAGATTAAAGATTCAGACAGGAAAGCTCCTGGATGAATCATCCCGCTGGGCCGCACTCTAAAGGTCATTCAGGAAGGCTACATTGAAAGTTGAGCAACGATACACTATTTATCTATTTTTTTTTTTTACGAAAGAAAGGATCTGGTAAAAATTTCCCCAGGGTTGTTCTCATCTCTTTTAGATGAGATCATATTAGATTAGATTACATTAGATTTGTTTATTTAATAGTTGTTTCAAGTTTCTTTAATAGTTGTCATAGTAAAATACAGAATACTTTTCCATGAAATGCTTTCCTGAGAGTGTGCTAGATAAAATAGATAAAAAGTATAAATGTAGATTCAAATGTATTGTCATCATGCAGCACAAGTACAGTACAATGCAAAGAAGTGTGGCAAATGTAACAGTAAAGTACAATAGTAATATACAATGTAGGCCTACAGGTGATTAAACTGGGTATAAAATAGATAAATTAGTACATCCACGTACGTTAGTGTGGGACGTCCTCGTGATCGATGCCTGCGTGTTGGATCCCACAGCACAAGTTTGCTGGCTGGCAGCTCATGGTGTCTCTGGCAGTGACCTGTCAGCCTCATTCTCCTGACTGCCACTTTCCCGCTCACCCTTAGCCCCCCCCCCCCCCCCCCGCCCCCCCAAGTTTGCGTTGGCGACATGCTCATCCCTGTTGAGGTTGAGCACCACACGCATAATTCTGGTGTAGCACCCATCCAGGGACTTCTGCAGGGTGGGCTTCAGGGTCCAGCATGCACTGCGATCCAGAAGAACAGACTCCACTGTTGCATAAAAGAAGCTAAAATTGATTTGTCGGGGGAGGTTGGATTTCCACACACTGGTCATGCCGCTCAGGGCCGCCGCCCTCCACAGAAGCGCCTTGCTCACTTTAAGGTCTTGCTCAGACGAGTTGACCCACAAGCCCAGGTATTTGAAGTCACTGACTTCCTTTAGAGCAGTTGTTGTTAGAGGTGGATGATCCGGGAGGATGTTCTACATTATGACCTTGGTTTTCTTGGCATTTAGCCTAAGGCCAACCTTGGCGCACTCCGTCTCCACTCTGCACAGGAGTTCCTGTGCCTGCTCTACGCGGTCATAGAGCAGGCTGATGTCGTCCGTGTAGTCCAGGTCTGTTAGGACTATGGCGGGGTGCCGTTTCGATCTCCTTGGGGTTATTGTGAGACCAAGATCCTGCTCCCGTCCACTGATGGCCTTCCTGAGCGCATAGTCGAGGACAATGACGAAGATTAAGGGGGTGTCCCCTTGCATCACCCCAGCCAGGATGTCAAACTCTTCACTGTTGCTGTCTGGGGTTACCACCTTGGCCCTTGTACCCGTGTGCATGGTCCCTATGGCCCGGAGTAAATCCGGAGGGACTCTGTAGGCCTTGAGTATCTTCATCATCCCGGGTATAAAATATATAAATGAGTACTACTGAGTAATAGTGCTAATCAGATGTATGTACAGCATTGTAATATTAATATGTACAGTGATACAGGTATAACGACACTATGGTAGTAAGTCATACTGGCCAGCAGTGTTACTAGTAAGAGTAGGTAAGGGATATGTACATACTATCTACAGATATGTAAAGGATAAAGGATTATATGCAGGTATGTACAGATATAGTGTATATATATATATATATATATATATATATATATATATATATATATATATATATATATATATATATATAATGGTAAGAATAAATATATATATGGTATATACTGTACAGCATTATTCTACATTCTATCATACGGAGGTGTATGGGTGGACTATAGTTTTACCCCTAAAGGTGAAAGAAATCATGTAGAGAAACCTCCCCAGAGTTTGTCTCCTCTCTTTCCCAGGGAACATCATGCATCATGGATGTGCGTGACTGAGAGTTGTGTGTGCAGTGGTTCCTTTGGAGAGCAGACAGCAGCCGTTCCGTGTAATTTTCGGTGGACCCTGTTGCTGTGCCAGAGATGTGTTGACATTTGAGTTCAACAGACGCTGTGAAGTGTGACGCTCTGTTGTTCTATAAGGTAATTTAGAACTGTACTTTGTAAAGAAACTCAAAGTGTTAAGAGCGATGCACGGCTCTGTTGTATGTTAGAACTTTGTAAAGAAACTCAAAGTGTTAAAGGATAACTCCACTTTTTTTTTAAATTAGCTTATTTAACATCTTCCCTGGAGTTAGACAAGAAGATGCATACCTTTTTTGTCTCTGTGCGTGCATTTTAGCTTTGGGAATAGACGCTCCGTTAGCATAGCTTAGCTTCATCACTGGAAGTGGGGGAGGACAGTAGCCTTACAGTGCCTTACAGTGTATTGCAAGGTCTGACATTGACCAAACTTGATATGCATGACCTTGGTGGGCTCTAGGTCAACTCCTGAAAAGGGGGTCAATGTCAGACTTTGCAATCAAAAGTTAGGGGGCTAATAACCCTTGCCATAATTTCAGTGCGCCCCTAACTTTTGATTGCAAGGTCTGACATTGACCCCCTTTTCAGGAGTTGACCTAGAGCCCACCAAGGTCATGCATATCAAGTTTGGTCAATGTCAGACCTTGCAATACACTGTAAGGCACTGTAAGGCTACTGTCCTCCCCCACTTCCAGTGATGAAGCTAAGCTATGCTAACGGAGCGTCTATTCCCAAAGCTAAAATGCACGCACAGAGACAAAAAAGGTATGTATCTTCTTGTCTAACTCCAGGGAAGATGTTAAATAAGCTAATTTAAAAAAAAAGTGGAGTTATCCTTTAAGAGCGATGTTGTTATATTTGTATTGAACTATTTTATCACACTTTTTACTGTCCGTTCTATTTGATTAGTTTTAGCCTTTTTTTTTTATCTTTTCCCCCCTCCTTTCTCCTCCGTTTTTCTCCCATCCCAATGTTAGTCGTTATGCCAATTCCCAATCCCCTTCCTGGTCGCTGCGCACCTACTAGACGGTGGGCCGTACCTTGCTAGAGGCTTCCGTTGGTGAAATGATTGGTCTGGTTTTAGAGAGTATATGTTATTGTAATATGAACTACATAATATACTATAATAACACATTTCCGTTTGTTGGCAACGGTTTTTGGGTCATATCTTTATGAAAATTAATGTGTTGATAAGCTAAAAACGACCTACGTTTGTGAAAAGGGGCGTTGCTGCGGAACCAAACAAAACGCGTTACAACGTCAGGTGACTTGATTTCTCCCAATGACATTCCTCTAACTCAGGAACTAGGACGTAAATATTGCGTCTCGTCTGTTGACAACAGTGGATTTAGCTCTCAATCGGTAAGCTCTTAATTCATATACATTACTATTGAAATGCATTTTTACTTAACTTTACAGCATTATTCAAACGTGATAGGAAGTTATGAGTCATCAGCAGTTTATATGCATGTCCGTTTTGCCGTCAGATTATACATGGCAAATGGTGTAGCCAGCTCACATAGACTAACGTTACGTTAGCATAGTCACTTTCTCAGATAGCAATCTAACATTACGTCAGTGGAAATCAAACAACTCTAACCCAATACTAATAAGTTGTTTCACATTCTTGTTGGGTGTTACACTATGAATGACGGTATAGCGGTCTGTGTTGTTGCCCGTGACGTTAGAAGTTTGAGGTGACGTTGTCACAACCGTTACATATGTACAAAATATACTGTCTCATAAATATACTCTTCCAATATATAAATATACATAAAAATATATTGTTTTAGATGCTGTTGTCACTATGAATTAAAAGTGGGGGGCCCTGATGTAAACAAGACAAACGTCTTTCTCTGGTCTGCATCCCCTTAACAATTGTTTGATATTGGATGGTCCCTGTGCTGTTGTTTTTCTTGTACAGAAATACTGTGTAATCTCTGTAACATCTGAAATGGTACTTTGCCTCTGCAGCAACCAGATACACCCCACGTATATGGAGGAGCAGGTGCTCATCTTTGGGGGCCTCTGCTGCATCACACAGCCTATAAGAGACGAAGATCATAGTGGTAGATCGACTTAACCACCTCCAATGTACAGTTCCCCCACCCCACCTACCATACCTCCTCCAATGTACAGTTTGTACATCAAATGTATATACTCTCTTTTATGGACTCTTTGTATCATAAACAGTACTGTCTATCTGTATGTCATGTATGTCATATATGTTATGATGAATTGAAAATGGGGGACCCTGATGTAAACAAGATGAAAGTCTTTCTCTGGTCTGCATCCCCTTAACAATTGTGTGTATTGAGCTGTACTGTACTGTACCCATTCTGCAATCTGTTAATAACGTTTTCAATCGATCAACATTTATAACACAATAACAAGTGTGAAAATAACATGTTATTTATTTGAACAGTCAGAAAAAATAAATAACGCACATCCTCCGTTTGTTGGTGCTGAGCCAAACTGTAAAAACAGTAATACATAAGAACAAAGCGGGGCTCGCAACTCACTTGTAGTTCCAAGGTGATTTTAATAAACAAAAAAGGCAGTAGATGCAATGTTTCGACCTTACCGGTCTTCCTCAAGCATGCCATTGACTATCCCTTTGAACCTAAACATCTTCTCTTCTGCACTTCTCCACTCAGCTCCAGTGGGCAGGATGGGAAGGCAGAGGAAGAGGGTGGTGACCGGTGAAGCTGCTCCCCAACTGGAAAGAGGAGAATCCTGCTTCCTTGCACCGCAAGGAGAAGAAGAAGGTTGACATGGGCAAAGTGTTCATCAACATCTCCATCGGCCTGTGCATCTTCAGCCTCGTCTGGTTCTTCTATGCCCTCTACATGCGCTCTGCCCTAGCTAAACAGGTGGTGACAATCCACCCCTCACCTCCTGTGCTTGACGCCAACAGCACCATGTCCGGGAAAATGTATGCCGCAATTCATATCTTACAAGAGATGCATTGATGTATGTGCAGGCTATTCTGCCTCCGTCTGATCAGTATGTAAAAATCACAAAGTTAGGGATATGGATGGGAATATATTTCACTGATTAAAAGAAAAACCAAAAAAAGAAGCAAAACTCATTCTGTCTCTAGTATTATTTGTTCACGCCAACTGTTTTGGAGATGAGGGTGGAAGGGAAGAAAAACAAAAAATGGTAAAGAGCAAGAATAGTTTGGTTTTCCATTATTGTTGATTAATCATCTGCATAATCTTTACATCTCTTACTTAATTTCTCCATTCTATCCCCAAGTTCCTCCTTTCTGTAGTGTTCGCTGTCTTTCTCAACACCTTTTTTGTTTGTTGGAAGAAAGTTGGAGCAGCGTGAGGCTGAAGTTGCATTTTCTTTTCTCAATTCCTGACTATTGTGGTGGTACAGTGTCTTCAACACCCATGGGGGTAATTTGGCAGTATGTTTTTATGGGGGGGGGGGGGGGGGGGGCATTCATTCGGTGTTTATTGTGTCATACTGGGGAATAATATTAATATTATTATGTCCTATTGGGGACATAATTTTAAATTCTGAGCAATTCAATAGTTTTTTTTATGGAGAGGACGTCTGACATTAATTGAAAACTGTATTAACAGATTGCAGAATGGGTACAATACAGTACAGCTCAATACACACAATTGTTAAGGGGATGCAGTCCAGAGAAAGACTTTCGTGAGAGACCAACAAAGTGAGGTATGTAAAAACTTGGAATCAAATTGTGGTCGGATAGATCTAACGTTAATATCACGTTAACCATCTAATGGCTAGCAAGCTCATCTGTGAAGTCGGTATGGCTTAATTAATACAGTGCAAAATACAATCTTATAGTAACAAAACAATACACATCGTTTTTAACCTTTTATTAGAATAGTATTTACTGTCTCATGTTGCAATGTATAATCCAGACATAGCTAGCGTTCCAGTCAGATCCATTCTCCGTTGTTGACATGTTGGGGTCCTTAATTCCCGTTTCTGTATCCTTATTGGTTTATCAGCTAGAGGTGTCCAAAGATATTGGTGGCGAGCGCCTTGCCCACTACACCGCCCAGTTTTAGCCTATTTTTTTTTTATAAATTTTTTTGGCGTTTTATCGCTTTATTGCTACTGGGCAGTAGAGAGAGACAGAGGAGGAATGGGAGACAGAGTGGGGGGCAAGACATTCTGCAATTTTTTTGGCCTATTTTTAAACTGAATCAAACCGTACTTTTTTACTCTGTCTATTCTATTTTATAATTTGTATTACTGAATGAAACCGTAAGCAGAGAGGCCTATTGGGATGCTAGATCCTTGCTACCTCTCTATATTTTTTTATGCTTGCTTATGCCTGTATTTTTTACTGTTGTGAAGCACTTTGAACTGAAATGTCTGTATGAAAAGTGCTATACAAACAAAGTTATTATTATTATCATAATTGCTGCGCCGCTTTGATTTGTGTGTTCGTATATATAATAGTGTTATTCAAAATTCAAAAGCAAATAAAGCAAATAATAAATAAATAAAACAGAGGGCAGAGTAATGTTTATGTCGCTTATCGTTCAAGCTCAAAAACATACAGAAAAGACCAGTGTTGGGACTAACGCGTTACAAAGTAACGCGTTACAGTAACGAAGTTACTTTTGGCAAGTTCTAGTACTCTAACGCATTACTTTTGAAATTCAGTAAAGCTACTTACGTTACTGAATGGTTCGTCACTGCGTTATTTGCGTTAAATACGGCGTAGATTGATAGCGAGCGGTAGTGATTATTATTATTATTATTATTATTATTATTATTATCCTCATATCCTCTCTGGCTGCGGGGAAATGCTGTGCTGGGGGCGTGTTTTGTTTACTATTCCTGACTGATAATGGCAGCGCCCAGCGCCCTCGCGTATTTCTCTTTTGTCGAGCGAAAAGAAAATAACGTTTTAGTTATGTCATTTGTGTTTTGGCTCAAAGATACTGGAGTCTAAGTTAACGTTAACTACCAGGACTCATCCAAATCCACTCGCCACCCGCATAGAATGATACGAGGCGACACACAGCAAATGGGACGGAAAACTATTTCCAACTACTTGGAGAGAGAATACAGTACAACATGGAAATGAGATAAAGAAAATGTTGCTGCTGGAATAACGTTACATCTCGACAGACACTGGTGAGGTGAGTGCAGTGATGTGTGTAAATGAATGGAAACTCAAGTTGATCAACGAATCTCATCAATACTAATCAAACAATATAAATATAGTCCTTTCATGCACAATTGATATCCTAACTATTCTAACGTTGCAATGCACGATTGATATCTTAAACAATGTTGCAAGACGGTTTATTATAATGACGACAGATATCAAGGCTGTTCAAGCACTTATTTTCAACCTAGAACCTAGACGTGCATGCGCTCAACCTAAACGCGCATGCGCACAAACCTAAACGTGCATGCGTGCAACCTACAACGTGCCTGCGCTCAACCTCCCCGAGCAATTAGGCACGGTGCATTTCTTATTACGTCGGGACATTTGTGTTTGTGTCAGATTTGTGTTTGTATCTCTAGACCACATTGCTTAGCAGAGTTCAGTGATGTGAATGGAAACTGTCAAGTTGATCAACTGATTTTGAGTATCTGCATGGGAGAAATTTTTTTTATTCTTCAAGTAACTAAATAGTTACTTTTCACAGTAACGCATTACTTTTGGGTGTAAGTAACTAGTAACGTAACGGAGTTACTTTTGAAATGAGTAACTAGTAAAGTAACTGAGTTACTATTTTTCAGTAACTAGCACAACACTGGAAAAGACACAAAAAATAAAAGCTGTGATTAAAACCGAAGGTTTTCATGACAAAAAAACTCAACTCAACCTTCACGACGAAGAACATAAAATAGTACAGAATATAACAGCATGGAGAATTGCATAACAGTTTGTTTCGGTTAATTAATGGAGATATTACCATAGAACCTTTTTGCTTCTCTGAGTTTCCACTTTCTCTCCCAAAACTGCAACTTTAAAAAGAACTGCAAACACAGTAGAAGACCCGACCTGGGGTAAAAAAATTACGTTAATAATAAAAAAAAATCAACGGTGCGACGGAGGCTCAGAAGACACAGCGGTCGTCCGGCAGACGGACGGTTCCCGGTTCGATTCCAGCTCCACCATGGCAGCGTGCCAAAGTGTCCTTGAGCAAAGACACTCTTTTTTTTTATAAGTATTTTTATTGCACATTACTTTAGTTACATTCCATAATGATGCACACATGCAATCTTATTTTTTTTCTTGTTCAAAAACAATTGTACAGCGGCATATAACAAAAAAGATTAAAAATTAAAATAAACATTCTTTCTTTCCTTTGGCGGATCTATACAGGATACTTAAATAAGCTAGATTCTTGCTGGGAAATAAAAAAGAGACAAAAAAAAGAAGAGCAAAGACACTTAACCCCCTAACAGTAACTGCTCCCGATGAGCAGGTTGGCACCTTTGCATGGTCACCTCCGCCGTCGATTGGGTGACTGTGAGGAATACGTTTGTAAAGTACTTATGGATAAAAGCTGCTATATAAATGCAGTCCATCCAGACCATAATAACAGGACTCTGGGTTCGGACCAGTAGCTCTGAGGTCGCTGGTTCTGTCCACGGTACGTGACAGGAGGGTACTGGTGGACAGGTGTCGAGCGGGTGGCTCGCATTCCATCTACGGTGCCCAGTGCAACCGTCTCTGACTCTGACACAACGTGCCCTCGAGCAAGACACTGAACCCGCTCCAGGGGCAAAGTAATGTAAACGAAAAATGCACATTTGAAGGACTACTAAAGTATCCTCAGACACAGATCTGCTCTTGATCCCCCACAGCCACCTACAGACTTTTGGGAGACTTTTGTTATTACTATTTATTTGGCAAGGTGGCGACATGCAACGTGAGAAGGGCAGTGAAAAAAGCAAAAGGGCGCTACAGGGATCAAATTGAACTGCAATTTGAACAGGCTGACTCCAGAGCTATGTGGCAGGGCCTCAGAACGGTGACAGATTACAAAGGCACCTCCCTCAAGCTGAACAGTGACATCTCCTTAGCAAATGATCTCAACACCTTCTATGCAAGGTTTGGTAATAACAACACCAGCCCACAGGCCACTGCAACGGAGGGGGGGGGGGGGGCTGCTGAGGGAGACTCAGTGTTCAGGGTAACAGAACATGAGGTGAGGAGGACCTTTAAGAAAGTGAATATCAGGAAGGCAGCAGGACCGGACGGTATCCCCGGCCGCGTCCTAAAAGTATGTGCCGACCAACTGGCCCCAGTATTCACTGACATATTTAACCTGTCCTTGGAACAGGCTGTTATCCCCACCTGTCTGAAGAAGGCCACTATCATCCCTGTACCCAAAAAAATCCAAGCCTGCTTGCCTCAACGACTACCGCCCTGTAGCTCTCACCTCTATAGCCATGAAGTGCTTTGAGAATCTAGTGAAGGGCTACATCTGCTCCTCCCTCCCCACCAACCTGGACCCCCTGCAATTTGCATACCGCCCCAACAGGTCCACGGAGGACGCCATACCCCATGTGCTGCACACAGCAGCATCACACCTGGACAAGAGGCAGGGGAACTATGTGAGATATTCATCGACTACAGCTCAGCATTCAATACCATAGTCCCCTCCAAACTCATAGCCAAGCTCAGGGACCTGGGCTTGAACTATGACCTCTGCCAGTGGGTCTTGGACTTCCTGACGGGTAGACCCCAGGTGGTGAGAGCAGGGAACTGCACCTCCTCATCCATCACCCTCAACATAGGGGCCCCCCAGGGCTGTGTTCTGAGTCCCCTCCTCTACTCCCTGTACACACATGACTGTGTGGCTCAGCGGAACAACAGCACAATCATCGAATTTGCTGACGACACAGTAGTGGTGGGCCTGATCTCTGCAAACGACGAGAGGGCCTACCTGGAAGAGGTCAAGGTCCTGGCGGGATGATGCCAAGAGAACTGCCTCTCCCTGAACGTCAGCAAAACAAAAGAGATGATTGTGGACTTTAGGAGGTCGGGGGTCAGGGACTACAGCCCCCTCAGCATCGACGGGGCACCGGTTGAGAGAGTGAACAGTTTTAACTACCTCGGAGCCCACATATCCGAGGACTTGACATGGACCACACACATTGACAGTGTTGTGAAGAAGGCACGGCAACGCCTCTACTTCCTCAGGCGCCTAAGGAAGTTCCAAGTCAGTCAGAAGATCCTTAAGAACTTCTACTCATGTACAATAGAGAGCATCCTGACTGGCAATATCACCTCCTGGTTTGGGAATAGCACCGCACAAGACTGTAGCAGACTACAGAGAGTGGCCCGTTCAGCCGAGCGCACAATTGGAGGGGGGCTTCCCACTCTCCAGAACATTTACAACAAGCGGTGCAGGGGTAAGGCTAAGAGAATTATCAAGGACTCCAGCCACCCAAACAACTGCATCTTTGAACTGATGCGGTCAGGCAAGCGATACCAGAGTCTCATGGCAAGCACAGAAAGACTCAGAAGAAGCTTCTATCCCCAGGCCATCAGGTTGCTCAATGAACAATAACACTATGCAACAACCATCAAATGCACTCACAGCACACACATCCGCACACACTCACTTTAAACAATCAATCCACTGCAGCACCCACTCTACACACTTTAGAACACCTAAACACACTTTATATTTATTGGCAAAGAATTTGCACTACAACCCATACCTCAGGACACCTTACTGTAAATTGTAAATTGTACCTAAATTGTACCTCATCCCATTTCTGCTCTGCACTATATAGTATATTGCATAGTATATTGTATGGTAACTCAGTTACTGCTATGCTGCATTGAACATTGTACATATGTACATACTGAACACTTGTGTCTACGTACGTGACTTATATTTTTTACTTTTACTTGCTATACTTATTTTATTTCATACTTATCTTTTGTCTAGCACAGTCTCTGGAGCGTAACAGAAAAAAGCATTTTGTATAAAAGTATTCTGTACTTCTGTATGACAACTATTAAAGAAACTTGAAACTAATTTATTCCGTATGTGTTTTTATTGCCTTGAAAAGCATCCTTGAGTTTCTTGAAAGGCGCTATATAAATCCAAGCGGTTATTATTATTATTAGTAGTAGTAGTATGTGTGTATAAGATTGAACCCTGTGTGAGGACATCCACTGATAACCTCAGTGTTGGCTTCCTTTTGTTATTGGTTTCAGTGGAGACACAGCAATATCGCATGATCCCAAACGAGCTGAGAGCCGATATTCTAACGTTTAGCAAAAAAAATAACACTGATTCTGATTCTTCAACAGTCGCGTAGCAACGGCAGCCATGACGACGGCTCAGGCGCGTTTCCCTCAGGCGCTGGCAGCTGATAAAACAGGTCTAGTCCATTACATCATCACCACGGACATCATCTCGGTAGGCAATCAACAAGTGACTGTAATCGAACAACGCATGGATTACATTTTAGTCATTTAGCTGAACGCTTTTATCCAAAGAGACTTGTTGTTGTGTACAACAAGTCAGCATGAAAGGGACACCTCTGACAGCTAAGGGTCAGTGAGAGTGTTTGTCAAACAGTGTTGAACTAAAGTGCTACAGTCTTGAGTGCATACTGTAGTATGAAAGGACATATTAGCATAGTAGGTAGTAATATAGCATGGTAGATTACTTGGTAGAAAAGTGCATAATAGTAAAAGACAGTATGAAGGTTCGTTTTTTTTTATTTATTTTCTTGACAAATGACAAACATGGCCAGTTGGACCAGCAGTCAAGGAGCTGAATGATATTTTTCTGGTAGGAGAGTGTGTGTCAAGAGTAATGACTACACCTCCCTATAGACCAGGAAGTAAAAACTACACCTCCCTATAGACCAGGAAGTAACCACTACACCTCCCTATAGACCAGGAAGTAACCACTACACCTCCCTATAGTCTACCCATATAACACTGTATGATTGGATTTCTGGTTTAGATCTGGTGTTTAGTGTCGGCCGTCGGGTCTCTGTGTGTCCCCAGAACTCTCAGAGGTGTGTTCTGGTTAGGTCTGGTGTTTAGTGCCGGGTCTCTGTGTGTCCCCAGACCTCTCACAGGTGTTCTGGTTTAGATCTGGTGTTTAGTGTCGGGTCTCTGTGTGTCCCCAGACCTCTCAGAGGTGTTCTGGTTTAGATCTGGTGTTTAGTGCCTGGTCTCCGTGCAGAGGTGCCACACTCACCACGCCGATCTTGGCCCGGAAGCCCATGATGTCCCTCCAGGCGTAGCAGAGGATGTGCGGCAGGTAGAGGACAAAGTAGACCAGGCCGCCACACGCCGCCGCCAAGTTGGCCTTGGAGAAGAAGACGCTGATGAGGAAGCACTGGGTGACGGTGGCGACGCAGAACACCAGCAGGAACACAAAGACCACGGAGGGGTCGCTGTACTGCAGAACCTTCCCGTACTGCAGCGCCGCCGGGAGGGAGGGAGAGGATGTGGGACAGGAGTCAAGAGGGTGAGAGGGTGAGTTGAGGCGAGGTGAGGCGAGGAGAGGAGGAGAGAGGAGAGGAGAGGAGGAGAGATGAGAGGTGAGGTGAGGAGGAGAGCGGAGAGGAGAGGAGAGGAGAGGAGAGGAGAGGAGAGGAGAGGTGAGGAGAGATGAGGTGAAGTGAGGTGAGGAGAGGAGAGGAGAGGAGAGGAGAGGAGAGGAGAGGAGAGGAGAGGAGAGGTGAGGTGAGGTGAGGTGAGGTGAGGTGAGGTGAGGTGAGGTGAGGTGAGGTGAGGTGAGGTGAGGTGAGGTGAGGTGAGGTGAGATAAGATAAGATAAGATAAGATAAGATAAGATAAGATAAGATAAGATAAGATAAGGTAAGGTAAGATAAGATCAAATACGATAAGATAAAGTAAAGTAAGGTGAGGTGAGGTGAGGTAAGGTAAAATAAGATCAAATAAATACGATAAGCTAATATACGGTATAATGTGAGGTGAGGTAAGGTAAGATAAGATCAAATACGATAAGATAAGATCAAATAAGATACGTTAAGATAAGACACAACAAGATAAGGTAAGGTAAGATAAGATATGATGAGATAAGATTTTCCTTAGTTGATCCCCTTGGGGAAATTCAGGCATCATAACAGCATGGGGTAGGGGAGGTACAGGTATGGGCAGTGTAAATGGAACAAACACCCACATTATGAATTCCAGTGTGTTATTTCCATGGCCTTGGAAAGTGCGGTCAATATTTGTGAACATGATGAGCTACTCTCTCCCAAAACCAGAGAAGTGGAGAACTTGTGACGGCATCAGGTATTCAGTCTGGAGCTGTTGCTCTGTCGACAATGAATCTTTTTTATGCCTGAATGAGCCTCTCTCTTTATAGCGGCGTTGTCTCAGTTAATTTCATTTCATTTGTATTTATTTGTACATGGAATTATTATTACAGTCCAACAGTACATATTAATATGCTCCACTAAATTCCATGGCCGAAAGGAACAGGAAGAAGAAAATTATTATTTGTACCTGCTCCTACACACATACAGTACACTGATAGACTAATTGCAATGTTTACCGAACCAAACAGAATGTACATACTTATTTTGCAGAAATGGAAACATCAACACAATTAAATTAAAATCAGTTAAATTGCATATTAGGGTTCATTCATTTATACACACACACACACGCACTATTAGTCCACAATATCATCTCACTATTAGTCCACACTATCATCTCACTATTAGTCCACACTATCATATCACCATTAGTCCACAATATCCTCTCACTATTAGTCCACACTATCATGTCACTATTAGTCCACAATATCATCTCACTATTAGTCCACAATATTATCTCACTATTAGTCCACAATATCCTCTCACTATTAGTCCACAATATCATCTCACTATTAGTCCACAATATCATCTCACTATTAGTCCACAATATCCTCTCACTATCAGTCCATAATATCCTCTCACTATTAGTCCACAATATCCTCTCACTATTAGTCGACAATATCATCTCTCTATTAGTCCACAATATCCTCTCACTATTAGTCCACAATATCATCTCACTATTAGTCCACAATATCCTCTCACTATTAGTCCACAATATCCTCTCACTATTAGTTCACAATATCATGTCACTATTAGTCCACAATATCATCTCACTATTAGTCCACAATATCATATCACTATTAGTACACAATAACCTCTCACTATTAGTCCATAATATCATCTCACTATTAGTCCACAATATCATCTCACTATTAGTCCACAATATCCTCTCACTATTAGTCCACACTATCATATCACTATTAGTCCACAATAACCTCTCACTATTAGTCGATAATATCATCTCACTATTAGTCCACAATATCCTCTCACTATTAGTCCACAATATCCTCTCACTATTAGTCCACAATATCATCTCACTATTAGTCCACACTATCATCTCACTATTAGTCCACAATATCATCTCACTATTAGTCCACGATATCATCTCACTATTAGTCCACAATATCCTTTCACTATTAGTCCACAATATCATCTCACTATTAGTCCACACTATCGTATCACTATTAGTCCACAATATCCTCTCACTATTAGTCCACACTATCATCTCACTATTAGTCCACACTATCATCTCACTATTAGTCCACAATATCATCTCACTATTAGTCCACACTATCATCTCACTATTAGTCCACACTATCATATCACTATTAGTCCACAATATCCTCTCACTATTAGTCCACAATATCCTCTCACTATTAGTCCATAATATCCGCTCACTATTAGTCCACAATATCCTCTCACTATTAGCCCACAATATCCTCTCACTATTAGTCCACAATACCCTCTCACTGTTAGTGCACAATATCATATCTCTATTAGTCCACAATATCATCTCACTATTAGTGCACAATATCCTGTCACTATTAGTCAACAATATCATCTCACTATTAGTCCACAATATCGTCTCACTATTAGTCCACACTATCATCTCACTATTAGTCCACAATATCATCTCACTATTAGTCCACAATATCATCTCACTATTAGTCCACACTATCATCTCGCTATTAGTCCACACTATCATATCACCATTAGTCCACAATATCATCTCACTATTAGTCCACACTATCATCTCAATATTAGTCCACACTATCATATCACTATTAGTCCACAATATCATCTCACTATTAGTCAACAATATCCTCTCACTATTAGTCCACAATATCGTCTCACTATTAGTCCACAATATCCTCTCACTATTAGTCCACAATATCCTCTCACTATTAGTCCACAATATCCTCTCACTATCAGTCCATAATATCCTTTCACTATCAGTCCACAATATCCTCTCACTATTAGTCCACACTATCATCTCACTATTAGTCCACAATATCCTCTCTCTATTAGTCCACAATATCATCTCACTATTAGTTGACAATATCATCTCTCTATTAGTCCACAATATACTCTCACTATTAGTCCACAATATCCACTCACTATTAGTCCACAATATCCTCTCACTATTAGTCCACAATATCCTCTCACTATTAGTCCACAATATACTCTCACTATTAGTCCACAATATCCTCTCACTATTAGTTCACAAAATCATGTCACTATTAATCCACAATATCATCTCACTATTATTCCACAATATCAAATCACTATTAGTCCACAATAACCTCGCACTATTAGTCCATAATATCATATCACTATTAGTCCACAATATCATCTCACTATTAGTCCACAATATCCTCTCACTATTAGTCCACACTATCATATCACTATTAGTCCACAATAACCTCTCACTATTAGTCGATAATATCATCTCACTATTAGTCCACAATATCATCTCACTATTAGTCCACTATATCCTCTCACTATTAGTCCACAATATCATCTCACTATTAGTCCACACTATCATCCCACTATTAGTCCACAATATCCTCTCACTATTAGTCCACGATATCATCTCACTATTAGTCCACAATATCCTCTCACTATTAGTCCACAATATCATCTCACTATTAGTCCACACTATCGTCTCACTATTAGTCCACAATATCCTCTCACTATTAGTCCACACTATCATCTCACTATTAGTCCACACTATCATCTCACTATTAGTCCACAATATCATCTCACTATTAGTCCACACTATCATCTTACTATTAGTCCACACAATCATATCACTATTAGTCCACAATATCCTCTCACTATTAGTCCACAATATCCTCTCACAATTAGTCCATAATATCCGCTCACTATTAGTCCACAATATCCTCTCACTATTAGTCCACAGTATCCTCTCACTATTAGTCCACAATACCCTCTCACTAGTATGCCACACTATCATATCACTATTAGTCCACAATAACCTCTCACTATTAGTCGATAATATCATCTCACTATTAGTCCACAATATCATCTCACTATTAGTCCACAATATCCTCTCACTATTAGTCCACTATATCCTCTCACTATTAGTCCACAATATCATCTCACTATTAGTCCACACTATCATCTCACTATTAGTCCACAATATCATCTCACTATTAGTCCACGATATCATCTCACTATTAGTCCACAATATCCTCTCACTATTAGTCCACAATATCATCTCACTATTAGTCCACACTATCGTCTCACTATTAGTCCACAATATCATCTCACTATTAGTCCACACTATCATCTCACTATTAGTCCACACTATCATCTCACTATTAGTCCACAATATCATCTCACTATTAGTCCACACTATCATTTTACTATTAGTCCACACAATCATATCACTATTAGTCCACAATATCCTCTCACTATTAGTCCACAATATCCTCTCACTATTAGTCCATACTATCTGCTCACTATTAGTCCACAATATCCTCTCACTATTAGTCCACAATATCCTCTCACTATTAGTCCACAATACCCTCTCACTATTAGTGCACAATATCCTATCACTATTAGTCCACAACATCCTATCACTATTAGGCCACAATATCCTCTCACTATTAGTCCACAATATCATCTCACTATTAGTGCACAATATCCTCTCACTATTAGGCCACAATATCATCTCACTATTAGTGCACAATATCCTCTCACTATTAGTGCACAATATCCTCTCACTATTAGTGCACAATATCCTCTTAATAGTAGTGCACAATATCATCTCACTAGTATGCCACAATATCCTCTCACTATTAGTGCACAATATCCTCACTATTAGGCCACACTATCCTCTCACTATTAGTCCACAATACCTTCTCACTATTAGTCCACAATATCCCCTCACTATTAGTGCACAATATCCTCACTATTAGGCCACAATATCCTCTCACTATTAGTCCACAATATCCTCTCACTATTAGTCCACAATATCTTCTCCCTATTAGTCCACAATATCCTCTCACTATTAATGCACAATATCCTCACTATTAGGCCACAATATCCTCAATATTAGTCAACAATATATTCTCACTATTAGTCCACAATATATTATCACTATTAGTGCACAATATCCTCTCACTATTAGTGCACAATATCATCTCACAATTAGTCCACAATATCCTCTTACTATTAGTGCACAATATCATATCACTATTAGTCTACAATATCATCTCACTATTAGGCCACAATATAATCTCACTATGAGTGCACAATATCCTCTCACTATTAGTCCACAATATCCTATCACTATTAGTCAACAATATCCTCTCACTATTATGCCACAATATCCTCTCACTATTAGTGCACAATATCTTCTCTCTATTAGTCCACAATATCATCTCACTATTAGTCCACAATATCCTCTCACTATTAGTCCACAATATCCTCTCACTATTAGTTCACAATATCATGTCACTATTAGTCCACAATATCATCTCACTATTAGTCCACAATATCATATCACTATTAGTCCACAATAACCTCTCACTATTAGTCCATAATATCATCTCACTATTAGTCCACAATATCATCTCACTATTAGTCCACAATATCCTCTCACTATTAGTCAACACTATCATATCACTATTAGTCCACAATAACCTTTCACTATTAGTCGATAATATCATCTCACTATTAGTCCACAATATCCTCTCACTATTAGTGCACAATATCCTCTTAATAGTAGTGCACAATATCATCTCACTAGTATGCCACAATATCCTCTCACTATTAGTGCACAATATCCTCACTATTAGGCCACACTATCCTCTCACTATTAGTCCACAATACCTTCTCACTATTAGTCCACAATATCCCCTCACTATTAGTGCACAATATCCTCACTATTAGGCCACAATATCCTCTCACTATTAGTCCACAATATCCTCTCACTATTAGTCCACAATATCTTCTCCCTATTAGTCCACAATATCCTCTCACTATTAATGCACAATATCCTCACTATTAGGCCACAATATCCTCAATATTAGTCAACAATATATTCTCACTATTAGTCCACAATATATTATCACTATTAGTGCACAATATCCTCTCACTATTAGTGCACAATATCATCTCACAATTAGTCCACAATATCCTCTTACTATTAGTGCACAATATCATATCACTATTAGTCTACAATATCATCTCACTATTAGGCCACAATATAATCTCACTATGAGTGCACAATATCCTCTCACTATTAGTCCACAATATCCTATCACTATTAGTCAACAATATCCTCTCACTATTATGCCACAATATCCTCTCACTATTAGTGCACAATATCTTCTCTCTATTAGTCCACAATATCATCTCACTATTAGTCCACAATATCCTCTCACTATTAGTCCACAATATCCTCTCACTATTAGTTCACAATATCATGTCACTATTAGTCCACAATATCATCTCACTATTAGTCCACAATATCATATCACTATTAGTCCACAATAACCTCTCACTATTAGTCCATAATATCATCTCACTATTAGTCCACAATATCATCTCACTATTAGTCCACAATATCCTCTCACTATTAGTCCACACTATCATATCACTATTAGTCCACAATAACCTTTCACTATTAGTCGATAATATCATCTCACTATTAGTCCACAATATCCTCTCACTATTAGTCCACAATATCCTCTCACTATTAGTCCATAATATCCGCTCACTATTAGTCCACAATATCCTCTCACTATTAGTCCACAATATCCTCTCACTATTAGTCCACAATACCCTCTCACTGTTAGTGCACAATATCCTATCACTATTAATCCACAATATCCTTCACTATTAGGCCACAATATCCTATCACTATTAGTCCACAATATCATCTCACTATTAGTGCACAATATCCTCTCACTATTAGGCCACAATATCATCTCACTATTAGTGCACAATATCCTCTCACTATTAGTGCACAATATCCTCTCACTATTAGTGCACAATATCCTCTTACTAGTAGTGCACAATATCATCTCACTAGTATGCCACAATATCATCTCACTATTAGTGCACAATATCCTCACTATTAGGCCACAATATCCTCTCACTATTAGTGCACAATATCATCTCACTATTAGTCCACACTATCATCTCACTATTAGTCCACACTATCATATCACCATTAGTCCATAATATCCTCTCACTATTAGTTCACACTATCATCTCACTATTAGTCCACACTATCATATCACTATTAGTCCACAATATCATCTCACTATTAGTCCACAATATCCTCTCACTATTAGTCCACAATATCCTCTCACTATTAGTCCACAATATCCTCTCACTATTAGTCCACAATATCCTCTCACTATTAGTTCACAATATCATGTCACTATTAGTCCACAATATCATCTCACTATTAGTCCACAATATCATATCTCTATTAGTCCACAATATCATCTCACTATTAGTCCACAATATCCTCTCACTATTAGTCCACAATACCCTCTCACTGTTAGTGCACAATATCCTATCACTATTAATCCACAATATCCTCTCACTATTAGGCCACAATATCATATCACTATTAGTCCACAATATCATCTCACTATTAGTGCACAATATCCTCTCACTATTAGGCCACAATATCATCTCACTATTAGTGCACAATATCCTCTCACTATTAGTGCACAATATCCTCTCACTATTAGTGCACAATATCCTCTTACTAGTAGTGCACAATATCATCTCACTAGTATGCCACAATATCATCTCACTATTAGTGCACAATATCCTCACTATTAGGCCACAATATCCTCTCACTATTAGTGCACAATATCATCTCACTATTAGTCCACACTATCATCTCACTATTAGTCCACACTATCATATCACCATTAGTCCACAATATCCTCTCACTATTAGTCCACACTATCATCTCACTATTAGTCCACACTATCATATCACTATTAGTCCACAATATCATCTCACTATTAGTCCACAATATCCTCTCACTATTAGTCCACAATATCCTCTCACTATTAGTCCACAATATCCTCTCACTATTAGTCCACAATATCCTCTCACTATTAGTTCACAATATCATGTCACTATTAGTCCACAATATCATCTCACTATTAGTCCACAATATCATATCTCTATTAGTCCACAATATCATCTCACTATTAGTGCACAATATCCTGTCACTATTAGTCCACAATATCATCTCACTATTAGTCCACAATATCGTCTCACTATTAGTCCACACTATCATCTCACTATTAGTCCACAATATCATCTCACTATTAGTCCACAATATCATCTCACTATTAGTCCACACTATCATCTCACTATTAGTCCACACTATCATATCACCATTAGTCCACAATATCCTCTCACTATTAGTCCACACTATCATCTCAATATTAGTCCACACTATCATATCACTATTAGTCCACAATATCATCTCACTATTAGTCCACAATATCCTCTCACTATTAGTCCACAATATCGTCTCACTATTAGTCCACAATATCCTCTCACTATTAGTCCACAATATCCTCTCACTATTAGTCCACAATATCCTCTCACTATCAGTCCATAATATCCTTTCACTATCAGTCCACAATATCCTCTCACTATTAGTCCACACTATCATCTCACTATTAGTCCACAATATCCTCTCTCTATTAGTCCACAATATCCTCTCACTATTAGTTGACAATATCATCTCTCTATTAGTCCACAATATACTCTCACTATTAGTCCACAATATCCTCTCACTATTAGTCCACAATATCCTCTCACTATTAGTCCACAATATCCTCTCACTATTAGTCCACAATATACTCTCACTATTAGTCCACAATATCCTCTCACTATTAGTTCACAAAATCATGTCACTATTAGTCCACAATATCATCTCACTATTATTCCACAATATCAAATCACTATTAGTCCACAATAACCTCTCACTATTAGTCCATAATATCATATCACTATTAGTCCACAATATCATCTCACTATTAGTCCACAATATCGTCTCACTATTAGTCCACACTATCATATCACTATTAGTCCACAATAACCTCTCACTATTAGTCGATAATATCATCTCACTATTAGTCCACAATATCATCTCACTATTAGTCCACAATATCCTCTCACTATTAGTCCACTATATCCTCTCACTATTAGTCCACAATATCATCTCACTATTAGTCCACACTATCATCTCACTATTAGTCCACAATATCCTCTCACTATTAGTCCACGATATCATCTCACTATTAGTCCACAATATCCTCTCACTATTAGTCCACAATATCATCTCACTATTAGTCCACACTATCGTCTCACTATTAGTCCACAATATCCTCTCACTATTAGTCCACACTATCATCTCACTATTAGTCCACACTATCATCTCACTATGAGTCCACAATATCATCTCACTATTAGTCCTGTAACTGAGGGGTACAATTCCCTGACTGTATTGATAAGTATGGTATTATTAAACCACTACCTCTTGTACTTTAACTTCTGGCCATCCAGTACATGATATAGATATGATGAACACTTTCCCACCTGATGAAACGAAGTCCACACAAATGTACAAATCGAATATTTTATATAGCAAAGGGTATATACAACGTTCACTTGATGACATTTATGATTTGAAATGCACTTGTATGGCAAATGAGTATTCGTAGGTAAATCAACATTGAATGTCCAATCTCTGGTTACGCAGGGAGTAAGTATACAACCCGGTTCTTTAGGGAACTATAGCGATGGTACTTAAATGATTATAGCTGGATACACTAAGGGGGGGGGGGGGTCCCGCTGGTTGTAAGACAGTAGGAGGGGGGGGTTAGAAGTGCCGCTGGCGGTATCCCATCTGGCCGACGATTTCTTGGGAGAATTCAGAGTCCTGAACACGATGCCCACAGAACCTCGGTCCGCAGATGAATACAGCTGGACCCTCTGGTGGACGGTAGCTGCCGGTCCACAACGGAGAGACGTGAGGCGACCTCACTGGTGTAGAGCGCCGTCTCACCTGGACTCCTCTCCGGGGGGTAGTTCCAACACTCAGCAGTGTTGGCCGTTATCCATGGAATAATCAAAGCACCCAAAGCATGTAGATAATCCAAGCCGTGGAAGGCTTGCCGCCGTCCGGGTAAAGTAATCCAATGTACAGGTACACTCGTCCTGGCCCGGAGCTCCTCGGATGCAAGCACCACAAGTGGTCTGCCCAGCCTGGTTAAGACTCCAGATAACGTCAGGAACGATGGGGGTGCTGCTCACTTTATAACTCTAACCGAACGATGCACCATACATAATGGACTATTATTAGCTTAATAGAAATACGTCCAACTCGACGGTATAGTGCCAAACTATGACAATTCAACTATTAATCCACACGATATCTCAATGCCTATTCTGAGGCCAAGTAGGCCTTACTGCACCACACGTGCGTCGTGGGTGAGGCTTCGCGTCTGTTACTAGGTTGGAGGGTAAAGAACTAATGGACTAAAAGAAAGTTCTACTTTACTTGCGCCATATATATATGCGCTGTGAACAAATAGTACCATTCGTATTTCGCCAGACGTATTCCTACGCGGAACCGGGCTTGCCACGACATGTTGGTCGGCACGATTGAACTTGAACCTAGGGGTATGGCTGCTGGCGCCAGGTTCTCGTCCAATGGTAGGAAGAAACTATTATGGGCTGTTTAGTAGACTAAAGGGATATTCAGTGCATATTGTACAAGGAATATACAGGGGATATCAAACGATATACAAATACTATTAAATATATATCCATAAATAAATATATATATTCGGTTTAATCTGATCCTTCACAACAAGTCCACACTATCATCTCACTATTAGTCCACACAATCATATCACTATTAGTCCACAATATCCTCTCACTATTAGTCCACAATATCCTCTCACTATTAGTCCATAATATCCGCTCACTATTAGTCCACAATATCCTCTCACTATTAGTCCACAATATCCTCTCACTATTAGTCCACAATACCCTCTCACTATTAGTGCACAATATCCTATCACTATTAGTCCACAATATCCTATCACTATTAGGCCACAATATCCTCTCACTATTAGTCCACAATATCATCTCACTATTAGTGCACAATATCCTCTCACTATTAGGCCACAATATCATCTCACTATTAGTGCACAATATCCTCTCACTATTAGTGCACAATATCCTCTCACTATTAGTGCACAATATCCTCTTAATAGTAGTGCACACTATCATCTCACTAGTATGCCACAATATCCTCTCACTATTAGTGCACCATATCCTCACTATTAGGCCACACTATCCTCTCACCATTAGTCCACAATATCGTCTCACTATTAGGACACAATATACTCTCACTATTAGTCCACAATACCTTCTCACTATTAGTCCACAATATCCCCTCACTATTAGTGCACAATATCCTCACTATTAGGCCACAATATCCTCTCACTATTAGTCCACAATATCCTCTCACTATTAGTCCACAATATCTTCTCCCTATTAGTCCACAATATCCTCTCACTATTAATGCACAATATCGTCTCACTATTAGGACACAATATACTCTCACTATTAGTCCACAATACCTTCTCACTATTAGTCCACAATATCCCCTCGCTATTAGTCCACAATATATTATCACTATTAGTCCACAATATCCTATCACTATTAGTGCACAATATCCTCTCACTATTAGTGCACAATATCATCTCACAATTAGTCCACAATATCCTCTTACTATTAGTGCACAATATCATATCACTATTAGTCTACAATATCATCTCACTATTAGGCCACAATATAATCTCACTATGAGTGCACAATATCCTCTCACTATTAGTCCACAATATCCTATCACTATTAGTCAACAATATCATCTCACTATTAGTCCACAATATCATCTCACTATTAGTCCACACTATCATCTCACTATTAGTCCACACTATCATATCACCATTAGTCCACAATATCCTCTCACTATTAGTCCACACTATCATCTCAATATTAGTCCACACTATCATATCACTATTAGTCCACAATATCATCTCACTATTAGTCCACAATATCCTCTCACTATTAGTCCACAATATCGTCTCACTATTAGTCCACAATATCCTCTCACTATTAGTCCACAATATCCTCTCACTATTAGTCCACAATATCCTCTCACTATCAGTCCATAATATCCTTTCACTATCAGTCCACAATATCCTCTCACTATTAGTCCACACTATCATCTCACTATTAGTCCACAATATCCTCTCTCTATTAGTCCACAATATCCTCTCACTATTAGTTGACAATATCATCTCTCTATTAGTCCACAATATACTCTCACTATTAGTCCACAATATCCTCTCACTATTAGTCCACAATATCCTCTCACTATTAGTCCACAATATCCTCTCACTATTAGTCCACAATATACTCTCACTATTAGTCCACAATATCCTCTCACTATTAGTTCACAAAATCATGTCACTATTAGTCCACAATATCATCTCACTATTATTCCACAATATCAAATCACTATTAGTCCACAATAACCTCTCACTATTAGTCCATAATATCATATCACTATTAGTCCACAATATCATCTCACTATTAGTCCACAATATCGTCTCACTATTAGTCCACACTATCATATCACTATTAGTCCACAATAACCTCTCACTATTAGTCGATAATATCATCTCACTATTAGTCCACAATATCATCTCACTATTAGTCCACAATATCCTCTCACTATTAGTCCACTATATCCTCTCACTATTAGTCCACAATATCATCTCACTATTAGTCCACACTATCATCTCACTATTAGTCCACAATATCCTCTCACTATTAGTCCACGATATCATCTCACTATTAGTCCACAATATCCTCTCACTATTAGTCCACAATATCATCTCACTATTAGTCCACACTATCGTCTCACTATTAGTCCACAATATCCTCTCACTATTAGTCCACACTATCATCTCACTATTAGTCCACACTATCATCTCACTATGAGTCCACAATATCATCTCACTATTAGTCCTGTAACTGAGGGGTACAATTCCCTGACTGTATTGATAAGTATGGTATTATTAAACCACTACCTCTTGTACTTTAACTTCTGGCCATCCAGTACATGATATAGATATGATGAACACTTTCCCACCTGATGAAACGAAGTCCACACAAATGTACAAATCGAATATTTTATATAGCAAAGGGTATATACAACGTTCACTTGATGACATTTATGATTTGAAATGCACTTGTATGGCAAATGAGTATTCGTAGGTAAATCAACATTGAATGTCCAATCTCTGGTTACGCAGGGAGTAAGTATACAACCCGGTTCTTTAGGGAACTATAGCAATGGTACTTAAATGATTATAGCTGGATACACTAAGGGGGGGGGGGGGGTCCCGCTGGTTGTAAGACAGTAGGAGGGGGGGGTTAGAAGAGCCGCTGGCGGTATCCCATCTGGCCGACGATTTCTTGGGAGAATTCAGAGTCCTGAACACGATGCCCACAGAACCTCGGTCCGCAGATGAATACAGCTGGACCCTCTGGTGGACGGTAGCTGCCGGTCCACAACGGAGAGACGTGAGGCGACATCACTGGTGTAGAGCGCCGTCTCACCTGGACTCCTCTCCGGGGGGTAGTTCCAACACTCAGCAGTGTTGGCCGTTATCCATGGAATAATCAAAGCACCCAAAGCATGTAGATAATCCAAGCCGTGGAAGGCTCGCCGTCGTCCGGGTAAAGTAATCCAATGTACAGGTCCACTCGTCCTGGCCCGGAGCTCCTCGGATGCAAGCACCACAAGTGGTCTGCCCAGCCTGGTTAAGACTCCAGATAACGTCAGGAACGATGGGGGTGCTGCTCACTTTATAACTCTAACCGAACGATGCACCATACATAATAGACTATTATTAGCTTAATAGAAATACGTCCAACTCGACGGTATAGTGCCAAACTATGACAATTCAACTATTAATCCACACGATATCTCAATGCCTATTCTGAGGCCAAGTAGGCCTTACTGCACCACACGTGCGTCGTGGGTGAGGCTTCGCGTCTGTTACTAGGTTGGAGGGTAAAGAACTAATGGACTAAAAGAAAGTTCTACTTTACTTGCGCCATATATATATGCGCTGTGAACAAATAGTACCATTCGTATTTCGCCAGACGTATTCCTACGCGGAACCGGGCTTGCCACGACATGTTGGTCCGCACGATTGAACTTGAACCTAGGGGTATGGCTGCTGGCGCCAGGTTCTCGTCCAATGGTAGAATGAAACTATTATGGGCTGTTTAGTAGACTAAAGGGATATTCAGTGCATATTGTACAAGGAATATACAGGGGATATCAAACGATATACAAATACTATTAAATATATATCCATAAATAAATATATATATTCGGTTTAATCTGATCCTTCACAACAAGTCCACACTATCATCTCACTATTAGTCCACACAATCATATCACTATTAGTCCACAATATCCTCTCACTATTAGTCCACAATATCCTCTCACTATTAGTCCATAATATCCGCTCACTATTAGTCCACAATATCCTCTCACTATTAGTCCACAATATCCTCTCACTATTAGTCCACAATACCCTCTCACTATTAGTGCACAATATCCTATCACTATTAGTCCACAATATCCTATCACTATTAGGCCACAATATCCTCTCACTATTAGTCCACAATATCATCTCACTATTAGTGCACAATATCCTCTCACTATTAGGCCACAATATCATCTCACTATTAGTGCACAATATCCTCTCACTATTAGTGCACAATATCCTCTCACTATTAGTGCACAATATCCTCTTAATAGTAGTGCACAATATCATCTCACTAGTATGCCACAATATCCTCTCACTATTAGTGCACAATATCCTCACTATTAGGCCACACTATCCTCTCACCATTAGTCCACAATATCGTCTCACTATTAGGACACAATATACTCTCACTATTAGTCCACAATACCTTCTCACTATTAGTCCATAATATCCCCTCACTATTAGTGCACAATATCCTCACTATTAGGCCACAATATCCTCTCACTATTAGTCCACAATATCCTCTCACTATTAGTCCACAATATCTTCTCCCTATTAGTCCACAATATCCTCTCACTATTAATGCACAATATCGTCTCACTATTAGGACACAATATACTCTCACTATTAGTCCACAATACCTTCTCACTATTAGTCCACAATATCCCCTCGCTATTAGTCCACAATATATTATCACTATTAGTCCACAATATCCTATCACTATTAGTGCACAATATCCTCTCACTATTAGTGCACAATATCATCTCACAATTAGTCCACAATATCCTCTTACTATTAGTGCACAATATCATATCACTATTAGTCTACAATATCATCTCACTATTAGGCCACAATATAATCTCACTATGAGTGCACAATATCCTCTCACTATTAGTCCACAATATCCTATCACTATTAGTCAACAATATCATCTCACTATTAGTCCACAATATCATCTCACTATTAGTCCACACTATCATCTCACTATTAGTCCACACTATCATATCACCATTAGTCCACAATATCCTCTCACTATTAGTCCACACTATCATCTCAATATTAGTCCACACTATCATATCACTATTAGTCCACAATATCATCTCACTATTAGTCCACAATATCCTCTCACTATTAGTCCACAATATCGTCTCACTATTAGTCCACAATATCCTCTCACTATTAGTCCACAATATCCTCTCACTATTAGTCCACAATATCCTCTCACTATCAGTCCATAATATCCTTTCACTATCAGTCCACAATATCCTCTCACTATTAGTCCACACTATCATCTCACTATTAGTCCACAATATCCTCTCTCTATTAGTCCACAATATCCTCTCACTATTAGTTGACAATATCATCTCTCTATTAGTCCACAATATACTCTCACTATTAGTCCACAATATCCTCTCACTATTAGTCCACAATATCCTCTCACTATTAGTCCACAATATCCTCTCACTATTAGTCCACAATATACTCTCACTATTAGTCCACAATATCCTCTCACTATTAGTTCACAAAATCATGTCACTATTAGTCCACAATATCATCTCACTATTATTCCACAATATCAAATCACTATTAGTCCACAATAACCTCTCACTATTAGTCCATAATATCATATCACTATTAGTCCACAATATCATCTCACTATTAGTCCACAATATCGTCTCACTATTAGTCCACACTATCATATCACTATTAGTCCACAATAACCTCTCACTATTAGTCGATAATATCATCTCACTATTAGTCCACAATATCATCTCACTATTAGTCCACAATATCCTCTCACTATTAGTCCACTATATCCTCTCACTATTAGTCCACAATATCATCTCACTATTAGTCCACACTATCATCTCACTATTAGTCCACAATATCCTCTCACTATTAGTCCACGATATCATCTCACTATTAGTCCACAATATCCTCTCACTATTAGTCCACAATATCATCTCACTATTAGTCCACACTATTGTCTCACTATTAGTCCACAATATCCTCTCACTATTAGTCCACACTATCATCTCACTATTAGTCCACACTATCATCTCACTATGAGTCCACAATATCATCTCACTATTAGTCCTGTAACTGAGGGGTACAATTCCCTGACTGTATTGATAAGTATGGTATTATTAAACCACTACCTCTTGTACTTTAACTTCTGGCCATCCAGTACATGATATAGATATGATGAACACTTTCCCACCTGATGAAACGAAGTCCACACAAATGTACAAATCGAATATTTTATATAGCAAAGGGTATATACAACGTTCACTTGATGACATTTATGATTTGAAATGCACTTGTATGGCAAATGAGTATTCGTAGGTAAATCAACATTGAATGTCCAATCTCTGGTTACGCAGGGAGTAAGTATACAACCCGGTTCTTTAGGGAACTATAGCAATGGTACTTAAATGATTATAGCTGGATACACTAAGGGGGGGGGGGGGGTCCCGCTGGTTGTAAGACAGTAGGAGGGGGGGGTTAGAAGAGCCGCTGGCGGTATCCCATCTGGCCGACGATTTCTTGGGAGAATTCAGAGTCCTGAACACGATGCCCACAGAACCTCGGTCCGCAGATGAATACAGCTGGACCCTCTGGTGGACGGTAGCTGCCGGTCCACAACGGAGAGACGTGAGGCGACATCACTGGTGTAGAGCGCCGTCTCACCTGGACTCCTCTCCGGGGGGTAGTTCCAACACTCAGCAGTGTTGGCCGTTATCCATGGAATAATCAAAGCACCCAAAGCATGTAGATAATCCAAGCCGTGGAAGGCTCGCCGTCGTCCGGGTAAAGTAATCCAATGTACAGGTCCACTCGTCCTGGCCCGGAGCTCCTCGGATGCAAGCACCACAAGTGGTCTGCCCAGCCTGGTTAAGACTCCAGATAACGTCAGGAACGATGGGGGTGCTGCTCACTTTATAACTCTAACCGAACGATGCACCATACATAATAGACTATTATTAGCTTAATAGAAATACGTCCAACTCGACGGTATAGTGCCAAACTATGACAATTCAACTATTAATCCACACGATATCTCAATGCCTATTCTGAGGCCAAGTAGGCCTTACTGCACCACACGTGCGTCGTGGGTGAGGCTTCGCGTCTGTTACTAGGTTGGAGGGTAAAGAACTAATGGACTAAAAGAAAGTTCTACTTTACTTGCGCCATATATATATGCGCTGTGAACAAATAGTACCATTCGTATTTCGCCAGACGTATTCCTACGCGGAACCGGGCTTGCCACGACATGTTGGTCCGCACGATTGAACTTGAACCTAGGGGTATGGCTGCTGGCGCCAGGTTCTCGTCCAATGGTAGAATGAAACTATTATGGGCTGTTTAGTAGACTAAAGGGATATTCAGTGCATATTGTACAAGGAATATACAGGGGATATCAAACGATATACAAATACTATTAAATATATATCCATAAATAAATATATATATTCGGTTTAATCTGATCCTTCACAACAAGTCCACACTATCATCTCACTATTAGTCCACACAATCATATCACTATTAGTCCACAATATCCTCTCACTATTAGTCCACAATATCCTCTCACTATTAGTCCATAATATCCGCTCACTATTAGTCCACAATATCCTCTCACTATTAGTCCACAATATCCTCTCACTATTAGTCCACAATACCCTCTCACTATTAGTGCACAATATCCTATCACTATTAGTCCACAATATCCTATCACTATTAGGCCACAATATCCTCTCACTATTAGTCCACAATATCATCTCACTATTAGTGCACAATATCCTCTCACTATTAGGCCACAATATCATCTCACTATTAGTGCACAATATCCTCTCACTATTAGTGCACAATATCCTCTCACTATTAGTGCACAATATCCTCTTAATAGTAGTGCACAATATCATCTCACTAGTATGCCACAATATCCTCTCACTATTAGTGCACAATATCCTCAATATTAGGCCACACTATCCTCTCACCATTAGTCCACAATATCGTCTCACTATTAGGACACAATATACTCTCACTATTAGTCCACAATACCTTCTCACTATTAGTCCATAATATCCCCTCACTATTAGTGCACAATATCCTCACTATTAGGCCACAATATCCTCTCACTATTAGTCCACAATATCCTCTCACTATTAGTCCACAATATCTTCTCCCTATTAGTCCACAATATCCTCTCACTATTAATGCACAATATCGTCTCACTATTAGGACACAATATACTCTCACTATTAGTCCACAATACCTTCTCACTATTAGTCCACAATATCCCCTCGCTATTAGTCCACAATATATTATCACTATTAGTCCACAATATCCTATCACTATTAGTGCACAATATCCTCTCACTATTAGTGCACAATATCATCTCACAATTAGTCCACAATATCCTCTTACTATTAGTGCACAATATCATATCACTATTAGTCTACAATATCATCTCACTATTAGGCCACAATATAATCTCACTATGAGTGCACAATATCCTCTCACTATTAGTCCACAATATCCTATCACTATTAGTCAACAATATCCTCTCACTATTATGCCACAATATCCTCTCACTATTAGTGCACAATATCTTCTCACTATTAGTCCACAATATCCTCTCACTATTAGTCCACAATATCCTATCACTATTAGTCAACAATATCCTCTCACTATTATGCCACAATATCTTCTCACTATTAGTCCACAATATCCTCTCACTATTAGTCCACAATATCCCTTCTATTAGTCCACAATATCATCTCACTATTAGTCCACAATATCATCTCACTATTAGTCCGGGGTCCGGGAGGGGGGGGTACGAGCTGGAGCATATGTGTGTAGGTTTTTAGATAACAGGTATTAAGGGTATATCCTATATATGACAATTAACTAAAATGTGATTTCATTGGATGTGCACTGTCAACTAATGCTTGTATATCTTATCGTGTGTTGTCATGTTTGTTTATGTGTTTGTTTAAAAAATTATAAAAAAATAAAATACAAAAAAATATCATCTCACTATTAGTCCACAATATCCTCTCACTATTAGTCCACAATATCCTCTCCGACTAAGGACTTCCTTGATGAAGGACAGCGCTAAGATCACATACTGAAAAGACACTGTTAGACGCAGACACATCTCCAGAGTGCCGTGTCTCCGACAGCTATTTGAAGAGCTTCCATCTTAGTGTCTAACAGCGCAGACAATTAATTACCGCTGATTGTAGTGATTAGTGAATGCTGCGGAAAAATAACAGGTTTGATTCAAATAGATCACTGGTGGTGATTTGAAAAACGGCGGAGCGGAGAAACGAGTCGAGGGCTGAAAACTCTCTTGAACCACGATTTATTTATTATTATTATATTTATTTCAAGTGCAATCAATGGGATTGTGTTACGTATAGTAGAGCTCCTCGATGCGTGTCTCTGCTCCACGCTCTCAAGGAGAACCCGCTCAGTTATCTCAGAGGGCTTCCGCTGAGTCCATTCATCCTTCCATGTTATAGAAGGACACAGAGACAAGAGGCACTTGTGAAAGAGGCACTTAACATATTATGGAAACACCACAATGGATATATACTGTATTTCAGGGGGTTTGGAAAAACTCAAACGTAACAAAGTCCTTCACATAAATTATTATTCTACTGTACCAAGGATTAAAAACCATAAATAGTTGAGCATGACTATATGACGCAGTCATTATTATTATTCATAACTTCTTTTTGGATGCTTACTAGATTTAGCTTTACAAAAATCAAAAGATGAAAATCAATCATCATTTTAAACATTACAATAATATAGTGAACTTGATTAAATCTGTTTTTTGTATGAAGCCGTAATTGGAGATTATACTTAGAGAACCAGTTTGTACTGAACTTGGGACGTCTGAGTTCAGCTCCTGCGCCCCTGACACGTGGAACATCATCCTACAAACTCTAAAACTCAATACTATGGTCTCCTTTGGTCAGTTTAGATCCTCGATCACCAACCATTCCACCATAATCTGTATTTGTTTTAATTGATTTTACACAATTCTATTACGATTGTACTTATTGTATATATCGTATTATCATGATTGTATCATGTATTTATTATGTTTGTACACTCGACATCATTGTAAATGAGGAAGTGCCCTCAATGATCTTTCGAGTTTGAATAAAGATTGAATGAATGGATGGATGAATGATCGAAGCCCTTGTGAGATACGAGGGGGTCGGGGTCCTCCTTTGGAATCAGGGGTGGAATCAGTTTGGAATCACCTTGAGGATTAGAGTGAGAAGAAGAGCGCTGACGGCCAGAGGCAGCATGCTGGACACCGCCCAGCTCAGCCAGTAGATGGCAGTCCGCAGGCCCATGATCCTCACGGTCTCCTTCAACCGGGCCTCCTTCTCCTGGACCACGCCCTTAACTATCATGGCCACGGAGTAGATCCAGGCCAGGGTCATGTACAAGGGCAGGGAGCCGGCCAGGGAGCGCAGGAACCTGCAGGGGAAGGGGGGTGGAGCCCTGGAGTGTCACGTGACCAACTAGGAGGCATGACTGACAGGGGAAGGGGGCGGAGCCCAGGAACATCACGTGATCAACTAGGAGGCATGCCGGACGCGTGATTACCAAACCTAGCCGCATTTCTCGGAGACGCTCTCTGATTGGCCGACGCCTGTTTCTACACTGGTTAAGCTTAGGCACTCTTTGAAGTTGGTTAAGGTTAGAGTTTGTCTTATAGCGTGACGGCAAGTTCTTTCGACGGTTAAGCTTAGGCTCTCTTTCGAAGTTGGTTAAGGTTAGAGTTTGCCTTAGAGCATGGCGATAGAACGCCAGGTAGTTTAGATGCTGTTTGACGTGGAAATGGGCAAAGACACAGCTCGTCACGGATTGGGCAAACGCGTCAGTGGCCAATCAGAGAGCGTCAGTCAGTGCCAATCAGATAGCGTCTCCGAGAAATGCGGCTAGGTTTGGTAATCACGCATGCCGGACAGGGAAAGGGGGCGGAGCCCCAGAGCGTCACGTGACCAGCTAGGAGGCATGGCGGACAGGGAAAGGGGGCGGAGCCCAGGAGTGTCACGTGACCAGCTAGGAGGTATGACGGACAGGGGAGGGGGCGGAGCCCAGGAGTGTCATGTGACCATCTAGGAGGCATGATAGACAGGGGAAGGGGGTGGAGCCCAGGAGCATCATGTGACCAATATGAGGCATGACAGACAGGGGAATGGGGTGGAGCCCAGGAGCGTCAAGTGACTAGGAGGTATGACGGACAGGGGGGGGGTTAAAATACGCAGGTGTAGTGACTTTTTCTTTTTGTTACAGCCACAGCCAGGGCTTTTCGCTCCCCTGTCTGTCAGCAGGTTGTCATGCCCATACATGGTCCCCTTCCTGTTCCCGTCTCACCATCAACCTGCCTCACCTGTGCCAGAACACACACCTGCCGGCTATCACCCAATCACAGAACCTGGATAAGAGGCCTGCACTCCTGCCACTCCTGGTCCGAGTGTTGTTTACACCTCCCGTGGTATAGGACTCTCTTCAAGACCTGAATTATGTTTTGTGTGCTCAGTGACCTTGCTCTATACTAACCCTTGTTCTCCGATGTCCAGGACCTCACCTCTCCGGCCTACACCTCGACTACGGATCCTCACCAGGCTGCACCCCCCTGGACCTCACCTACTCACACCATTGGCCTGTCACTCCTCCACTCCTTGTTCCCCGTCTCTAGCGCCTCACGACCCCTGAACCCTTCTCTCCCCCCCTCCTGCTTCCATTAAACATTCTAAACCGCTCTATTCTCCTGTGCCTGTGTTCTGCTCCTGGGTTCTAGAAAACACACTTTTGAGCTTACGGCGTAGAAGTTTCAAATTTCAAAATGTTGACCTTTAATTATAGCGCCCCCATCAGGCTGATATTCCAGGAGGCACGTCCACGGCCTGCTGTCAAGTTTCATCCACCACAGCCTTTTAGCTGGCGAGCTATGCTGAGCACACACACACACGATGGGACGACAGGAGGCAGAGCTGTCGTCTGGTAATCCGGAGGTTCCAGGTTAGATTCTCGGGCAGCGTGTCGAAGTGTCCTTGAGCAAGACACTTAACCCCATAACTGCTCCCAAATGAGCAGGTTGGCACCTTGCATCGTTTTCACCGCCGTCGGTGTGTGAGTGAATGTGTGAATGAATGGGTAAAATGTGAGGAACAAATTGTAAAGCGCTTTGAATAAAAGCACTGTATAAATGCACCATTTACCATTTACCCTTTTTTACACACAACCAATTACAATATCTCTCCCCAGGAACATTCCACCTGATGTAGATAATGAATCAACCGAGTGGGTAATTTCACTTCCAGCTCCTTCTGTCAACAGTGTCCATTATATATATATATACAGATGCAGCTCTCAGGTTTCTGAGCTCTGCTCTGCTCTGCTACTGCGGTAATCATGCATCATTAACCTGGCAGTGCTGTTAAGGAGGCGTTAACAATACTGCGCCCTTGCAGTAGAGGTTTGATTTTTAAGAGCTGGATCTCTGTATATATATATTAGTGCTGTCAATCGATACAAATATTTAATCTGATTAATCGCATGATTGTCCATAGTTAACTCGATTAATCGCATTATTTAAATGTTTTATCTACCATAACACTTTGGATACCAGCGACGTCATAACTCGTTTTATCAGACCCCCCATTGAGTGCCGACCGACGCGAAATGTCGTTTGTTTGCCGTATTTTTTTTATTGGCGATTTGAATTCATATTTCATCAATCGAGCCATGGGTTAGTGCTGCAGAGTCTCTCTGAGCTCAATTGGGAAGATACCGCCCCCTATCGTCTCTCCCTGTGTAACTGCACCCCATCAGCTCAGACTGATACAGGGGGAGTGGTCAGTTTGCTCACTTAATTTTTCTGTCAAGGCATCTGAAGAAACCAAGTGATCGCCGGCCCTCAGAACAGCGACAATTATGTATTTACAGTACCAACACTGTAATCAATAAGCATGATCGATATTTGGAATGGCAATCAGAAATTGGAATAATCTTTTTGGATAACTGATCTCAGGTAAGGAATCTATTTTACCAGTCTTAGGATGTGACGTACATGGGTACGTGGGTTGGTCATTATCATTATTACTGTATTTATGACACCATCTGAACATCAGGTTAGTATATTTAATGTGTTGTGTTTTGTATGTGATGTGTGTGTGTGTGTGTGAGCCTGAGAGCTAATGCTGTCTCTTTTCTCTTCCTGTCAGGTGCCGCCCGTCCCTACACTGAAGAGTGCTGATTGCCTAATGAATGACAGCTGATGGCAATCACCTCAAGAGGGACGGGTGGACAAATACCTGACAGCACACACACGTCTGGGCGCCTCATTCTGTCAATTGCCAGTGACCAGAGTGGAGTGAGGTTGCCATTGTTTTCCACTGTTGTGTGGGATTATTATTGTGCTTGTGATTGTGCTTGGGATTGTGAGTATTTTCTTGTTGGCTTTAGGCCTAGTTCCACTGAGTGTGGACTTGTACCTTTGATACCTTAGTGCTGGGTGATATTCCTGTTCAGACCTGTTTTCACAGAGATTTCAGCGTTTGCCCTATGTGTGATGTGGCTGTTTGGCTGTGATCGCTGATGAGGAAATAAGAGAATTGATTTTTCAGATCGCCTCTATACCATGCATACGTACACATAATTATACTATCGATAATCTAGCGTTTATTTGAAAACTATTCATAAATAGGCCGAAAAATTACAACGCTTTTGTGTATTCTAGAATATTCCAGTAAATGCCGTTTATGGGGGAATATATACATTTTCCGAAGATTTGCGAGAGAACGATAGCTTTTCGAAATGCTATAAAAAGGATATGAACCGATTAAAAAACAATTTGTTTCGACAATGTTGACTGCAAACAAGTCATTGATAAGCGACGGGCAGATTAGACACATAGCCATAATTTAAAACATAGATAAAGCGTTTTAAACGCTAACATTGAAGTGGATGATGGCATTCAACCCGGTAAAAAGGTAAACAAGGTCGGCACTGATAGTGTTAAACAGATCTTTTTCAAGTTCCAAGTTTTAATACTCTTATCAACGTGAGAGTCAACAAATGCTTGCTTTATGCAGCCATTTGCCACAAAAGGATGACCCTCATGCATTGCAAATTTGCATCAAATTCAAAACAGAGTGATGCACAAAATAACTTAAAAGAAAATAATAATTTAAAACAATGAATAAAGTGTGCATGAAATAATTTGGTGAACTTGATACATTCACCCGCACAAGGGCTGAGGACTCACACACACATGCACACGCACACGCACACGCACAGGCACAGGCACAGGCACAGGCACAGGCACAGGCACAGGCACAGGCACAGGCACACACATGCACATGCACGCACACACACACATTGAGTCAGAAACAAACATAGTATCAATGAGAGTATCAATAATACACCGGAGTGAAGCCTATTAAAAAATAAATAAAAATAAGTATATATAGTGGCCATTGTTGACATATGGAGCTAGAAGTGAAATTACACACACTTTGATTGATTGTGTATATATTAGGGCTGTCAGTTTATTGTGTTAATTAGATTCATTAATTACACAGCAAATTATCACGTAATGAAAAGCAACTACTAACAAATACAGTGTATGTTACTAGGCTTGAGTAAATTGTAATGAACCAAATGGGAATATCAATTCAATTATTATTATTATTATTTTGTTTTTGACTGTGAATAACACCATGCTAAAATTTACCAGACCTGAAAAATCTAAGCAAATTAATAAATGGAAGATGATTAAACAGAAGTTTGTAGATACAGTACTGAATTCTGCCATCCGGACACATGCCATTTGAAATATGATTATAGAATATAAAATATCAGGCCTAAAATGGTTATGCGATTAAAATGTGATTAATTAGATTAATTAATTACAAATCCTGTAATTAATTAGATTACATTTTGTAATCGCCTGACAGCACTAGTATGTATATGTATGTATATATCCTCCAAGGGTGTGTGGAAGATTGATGAGGTGTCGTTATCTGTCTTAAGTCTGGTGGTGGTGTAGCTTCTGACATTGCAATTTGCCTTCGTCCATAAGGAGGCCCGATTTTGTTGCGCGCACATAAAATCAATCAAATTCCAACCACAAAAAAATTAAAAACATGTGGCCAAAGTTTGTAAGGCGGTGTCACTTTGAGAGAACAAGGACACACACGGAGAGGCAAAGGCTAAACGGCATCGATCATCATCGCTGATCAATGTTCCTTTTAATAAAGCAAATCGCCTCACGCTAATAAACTTTATTCAGCCGCCGGCTGCGCGGACCTGAGTGTTGAGGTCAATGTTATTAAACTCCGGTATATCACTACGGATGCCAAATAAGAACCGCTTACTCCCCTCCGCGGCAGCAGAGGAAGCGGTGGGAGGGAGGACACGGAGCCCAGGTGCAGGGCGCCAACAACGGTGTCACACTTCATCCAGAAACGGCTTCGCAACCATAATTACCGTTATTAGTAATGTACTGGAAGGGGCTGTGAAATTATCATTTAGAACGCAACCCGCGAGTGCAGTATACATGTCGCGCTTGCTGTCGTTTCCTCAAAGGCCCAGACTAACTCAATTTATTGTTATTAATGTTTACAAATTGTCTGCAGTGGGCAAACACATTAGGGTTGATGGGGAATTACATTTCACCCAGCTGTTCAAATATCAGTTCTTATTTACCTCGCAACATTTTCCAATTATACTCTGAAGGAATTGATTAGGACGATCGAAAAAAGAAGCATCCTTTTCGCTAATTCATTAGCAAGCCGCATGAATAACGGAGACGGAGAGGTTTTGGATTTGGGATCAATCCAATAGGGAGGAGACTTCATTACATCAATGATACACTGGTCTGGACAAACTCCACTCATGTGTGCAGTCTTTAAAAGAAAAGGTACTTCACCAAAGAACAATGCTGATTTATTTTACACATAATCATGACACTTTTTGCCTCACCAGCCACTGTGGCTAGTGGTTTTCCAAAGTCACTAGCCACTCAGAATTTTCACCAGCCTAAAACCACACACTCTATCCACATATCCAGTTAATTTAGTGTAAAGTTTGGCTACTTGAGACAGAGAGAGAGAGAGACTCTCATTAAGCGCGACGCAAGTAAGTGTGCACTGCGTTCCGAGACAGAGAAAGAGACTCTCATTACGCGCAACGCAAGTAAGCGTGCACTGCGTTCCGAGAGAGAGAAAGAGACTCTCATTACGTGCAACACAAGTAAGCGTGCAATGCGTTCCGAGAGAGAGAGAGAGAGAGAGAGAGAGAGAGAGAGAGAGAGAGAGAGAGAGAGAGAGAGAGAGAGAGAGAGATACTCTCATTACGCGCAATGCAAGTAAGCACGCAATGCGTTCCAAGAGAGAGAGAGACTCTTCACGCTGCACGGTCTACCCGCCAAATGGCTGGTAAGAGTGACGGAGTTACATGCCACTGCCGAATTCTACCCGCATTTGGCGGGTGGCGGGTGTTAATGTCAAGCCCTGCACATAATCTACACATGTCCAAAAACAGTTTTGCACACATTGATTTAGGTTGACAGTCATTGAGAGTAAATGAGTTTGAATGTGGCCATCAGTGATGTCATCGGGGACATTTAATCCTTGTGTTGTGTTAATTAAAGCGCAGTGAAATGATGTAGGTGAAAAACATACCTCATCATTTCACTGAGCTATAATTAAACACAACACAAGGGTTCAATGTCCCCGAAGACATCACTGGTTGTGTGATTATCTCACTGATTATGTGCGAAATAAATCAGGGTGGTATTTTGGTGAAGTGTCTCTTTCAAAAGAGCCAAGTTTCTTTGAAACGCAGGTCATGTCCCTCACTAAACACACACAGATGTGTTCCAAAACGACAGAAGCTTTGCTTTAAAATTGCTCTGTTGTTAAAGGAACACAGCAACATTTTGTGAAATTAGCTTACCGTCTTCTCCAGAGGGAGACAAGAAGATAGATACCAGTTTCCTCTCTGTGCATTCAATATAAAGCTATCTGGGTCCATGTTAGCCTAGCTTAGCACAATAAATGGAAGCAGACATGGCCCGAGTGTAGGGGTCTTGAGGGTGTGTAGTTAGAAGATGCAGAGTGTAGGGATCTTGAGGGTGTGTAGTTAGAAGATGTAGAGTGTAGGGGTCTTGAGGGTGTGTAGTTAGAAGATGTAGAGTGTAGGGGTCTTGAGGGTGTGTAGTTAGAAGATGTAGAGTGTAGGGGTCTTGAGGGTGTGTAGTTAAAAGACACAGAGCGTAGGGGTCTTGAGGGTGTGTAGTTAGAAGATGTAGAGTGTAGGGGTCTTGAGGGTGTGTACTTAGAAGATGTAGAGTGTAGGGGTCTTGAGGGTGTGTAGTTAGAAGATGTAGAGTGTCGGGGTCTTGAGGGTGTGTACTTAGAAGATGTAGAGTGTATGGGTCTTGAGGGTGTGTAGTTAGAAGACACAGAGCGTAGGGGTCTTACAGTTGTGTAATTAGAGACCAGTAGGGGTCTTGAGGTTGTGTAGTTAGAGACCAGTATGTTTTCTCCCCTTGGCAAATACTCTTCAGCACAGCAGACTGGGAAAATTATATCTGAGAGGATTTGCAGGAAAGCTGAATATATATTGCAGACGTGCAAGCCAGAGCTCCTCTCATGCACACGCCGTTCGGAAAGCAGTGATGAAATGGCGAGAAATAAGGGAGACGAAACAGGGTGATTTTAATTTGAATAAATTGCTGTGTCCTTAGCGTGCTCGGTGAATTAGCATGGAAGGGGTGATTTGATAGGAATCACACTGGAGGTGAAGGTTGATTTGGAGTGATTTCCTCGCTTGGTTGAATTAGTTGTGTTTGTTGTTGTTGTTGTTGTTGTTGTTGTTGTGAGGAGACGAGATACCAAAGCAAAAAGCACAATGTTTCCCTGACCTGCAGGTGTCTGATTGGCTGATCGGCTGATCACCAGTAGTGTTCTGTAGGAACCTCACTCTTAAAACGGGTGTGTTGAAATAAAGGGGCACTTCACCTAATAATAATGCCGGTTTGTTTTGCACATAATATCTCACACATCCAAAAACTCTAAACAGTTTTGCACATTTGACAGTTGTTGAGAGAAAATTTGTTTGAATTATGGTCAGCAGAGCTGTGTTTGTCATCGGGGACAGTGAATCTGTGTGTTGTGTTAATTACTGCTCAGTGAAATGATAAGGTAACAGTTCCCTATAAGACAAGGTATTGCTATTTTTCTATCTACGTCATTTCATGGAGCTGAAATTAACGCAACACAAGGATTACATGTCCCTGATAACATCACTGGTGGCCATATTCAAACAATTTTTACTCTCACTAACTGTCAAACTAAAGTCCGATTACACAGGATATGTGTGAGAATATGTACAAAATAAATTTGCATTGTTTTTAGGTGAAGTGCTCCTATGTCACATGGATGCTACAGTAACAGTTTTCTGCTTACACTATTATCTCAGAAACTCCAGCACTTTATGGATGCTAGGAGTCCCAGTTTGTGACAAACCATAACCCTAACCCTAATGTTCTATCTTAACATTAAAACTAACCATCATCATACTGTAGTATTGCAGTGTTTGTATCAGGGTGGGTGGGTGTCTTAGTCTAGTAGTGAGAGCTGTGTTTGTATCATGGTGGGTGGGTGTCTTAGTCTATAGTGGTGAGAGCTGTGTTTGTATCAGGGTGGGTGTCTTAGTCTAGTAGTAAGAGTTGTGTTTGTATCAGGGTGGGTGGGTGTCTTAGTCTAGTGGTGAGAGCTGTGTTTGTATCAGGGTGGGTGTCTTAGTCTAGTGGTGAGAGCTGTGTTTGTATCAGGGTGGGTGTCTTAGTCTAGTAGTGAGAGTTGTGTTTGTATCAGGGTGGGTGGGTGTCTTAGTCTAGTGGTGGGAGCTGTGTTTGTATCAGGGTGGGTGTCTTAGTCTAGTGGTGAGAGCTGTCTTTGTATCAGGGTGGGTGTCTTAGTCTAGTGGTGAGAGCTGTGTTTGTATCAGGGTGGGTGTCTTAGTCTAGTGGTGAGAGCTGTCTTTGTATCAGGGTGGGTGTCTTAGTCTAGTGGTGAGAGCTGTGTTTGTATCAGGGTGTGTGTCTTAGTCTAGTGGTGAGAGCTGTGTTTGTATCAGGGTGGGTGTCTTAGTCTAGTGGTGAGAGCTGTCTTTGTATCAGGGTGGGTGTCTTAGTCTAGTGGTGAGAGCTGTGTTTGTATCAGGGTGTGTGTCTTAGTCTAGTGGTGAGAGCTGTGTGTGTATCATGGTGGGTGTCTTAGTCTAGTGGTGAGAGCTGTGTTAGTATCAGGGTGGGTGTCTTAGTCTAGTGGTGAGAGCTGTGTTTGTATCATGGTGGGTGTCTTAGTCTAGTGGTGAGAGCTGTGTTTGTATCAGGGTGGGTGTCTTAGTCTAGTGGTGATAGCTGTGTTTGTATCAGGGTGGGTGTCTTAGTCTAGTGGTGAGAGCTGTGTTTGTATCAGGGTGGGTGTCTTAGTCTCGTGGTGAGAGCTGTGTTTGTATCAGGGTAGGTGTCTTAGTCTAGTGGTGAGGGCTGAGTTTGTATCAGGGTGGGTGTCTTAGTCTAGTGGTGAGAGCTGTGTTTGTATCAGGGTGGGTGGGTGTCTTAGTCTAGTGGTGAGAGCTGTGTTTGTATCAGGGTGGGTGTCTTAGTCTAGTGGTGAGAGCTGTGTTTGTATCAGGGTGGGTGTCTTAGTCTAGTGGTGAGAGCTGTTTTTGTATCAGGGTGGGTGTCTTAGTGGTGAGAGCACTGACCTGCCACAACCATCGTTAGTTCGACTCCTGGTTGCACGGTTTGTTTTGGACTTTCGCAGACACAAAATGTAAATAATATCACTTACAATAAATAAATATATGACCTATAGCTATAATATAACATACTGTACATATTTTCCCCCTTTTTCCTGTGGTCGATTAGTACTTCATAATTTTTTTTCTGATTTAACCCGTTAAGCTGTAGTCCTATTTTCAGAAATGTCGCCTAAAGGTACATGCCTAAGTAAATGGAAGATTGCTCCACTTCTGCAAGGTCAATTTGCATGTTCTTGGTATCTAGGGACCTGGGAGTATGTATTATCAGTGTAAGACATATTGTGTCTGTTACTAGGCTGAGTAAATTGTAATGAAGAAAAGGAGAATATAAATTATGATTTTATTTTGCATCTGTGCTGGTGAATAACACCATGTTACAATTGTGTCGCTCACTGAGCTCATTCAGCACCTTCTTGAGATCAAGTGTACAAAAAACTCCACCCTACAGCGTGTGTGTGTAAGTCGTATTACATTGTGCTTTGTGCTTCGGTGTTGTCGGCGCACGGACGCCTCCTTCACATACTGACCTTGACCATGACACTTATGAGCGCGCACGGCACGGTGAGCAGCGCGATGTTCTCACCGAACCAGGCCAGCCAGAGGGCGCCGTTCCGCACGCCCATGACGCGCAGGACCTCCTTGAGCCGCAGCTCCTTCTCCAGCACCAGGCCCTTGATGGTCATGCAGACCGTGTACATGAAGGCCAGCACCAGGAACATGGGCAGGACCCCTCCGATGCTCTGGATGAAGCTGGTCGCGGGAATAAGCAATCAAAAGAGGTTAGGACTACCATGTGACGTGGGTGGTGGTGTGTGTGTGTGAGAGGTATTTTCCTGTCTTGATAAATTAGCTTTTTCATGCCTTCAATTTGTAAAAAGATCCCCTCTCCTCCCAACCTCGTCTAAGATTCCCTCTCCTCCCTTCCTCATCTAAGATCCCCTCTCCCCCCCTCATCTAAGATCACCTCTCATCCCTCCATCCCTCCCTCGATCCCCTCCACTCCCTCCCTCGACCCCCTCTCCTCCCCCCCTCGTCTAAGTCATTGTTTGAGCTATGAGCCGTGCCCTTTCAATATCAAAAGAGCAAAGAAACAAGTCGCGTTGACGCTGTAAATGTCATCGCCATGACGGACGATCCAGGAAGACAGACACACTCTAGAGATTTTCAATCAGTGTTCTAAGGCTTTTATAGATCCAGCGTTGTAAAGGCTTCTCTCTTTTTTTTCCCTACATTGAACTAACCTTCATAAACCCGGTGCATCAGCTCAATCTGTCCATTTAGCCGCGGCGCGGCGACAGAGATGATGTATGATTTGATGCCGTTACGACACAATAAGATAATATTAAACCCGGCTTCATAATGCCACGGCGAAAATGCCATGTCAATATCTCCCACTCTACCAATATAACAAAGTGCTACCTGTGCTCTATTAGACAGCCAGGGAGATTTATCAAATATATATTCGAAAAGAACGGATTTCACATATCAATTATGCTCATGGACCATAAAAACATGCGGCTCACGATGCGCCGCGAGGCGCCGCTGCCGACGTGGGGACGGAACGCACAAAGCGGAGAATGCGCCTGGAAAACGGCGGGAAAACAATGTCACCGCTTTCGAGACATTAAACGTGAAGGATTCATCAAAGTACATCTCCGGACATTTACATTAAACCAATTCCTCTTCCAAGTTTCTTATTTTTTTCTGAGAGTGATTTGTTAAGGGGCTTATTGAAACCTCGCCAAGTGAAAGCGACCCTGTTCAAAGGCCTACTTCCCTTAATTGCTAATCTGCTCTGGACAATGAATGTTTTTTTTTTTTTTACCACAAGGTGAAATGGGATCTGTGTCCCCCCCCCTCCCCAGTCACCAGGGGCAGACCCTCAGTATCAAAGAGAAACACAGACTTTACATTCACATTTACATTTTTAATCTTTTTTAGTCAACGGCAGATAATTGGGCTGGTTTCAGCTGTCCTGACTGTGGTGGTTTCAGCTGTCTGTCCTGACTGATGGTTTCATCTGTCCTGACTGTGATGGTTTCAGCTGTCTGTCCTGACTGTGGTGGTTTCAGCTGTCCTGACTGTGATGGTTTCATCTGTCCTGACTGTGATGGTTTCAGCTGTCCTGACTGTGGTGGTTTCAGCTGTCCTGACTGTGATGGTTTCAGCTGTCCTGACTGTGATGGTTTCAGCTGTCTGTCCTGACTGTGATGGTTTCAGCTGTCCTGACTGTGATGGTTTCAGCTGTCCTGACTGTGGTGGTTTCATCTGTTCTGACTGTGATGGTTTCAGCTGTCCTGACTGTGATGGTTTCAGCTGTCCTGACTGTGATGGTTTCAGCTGTCCTGACTGTGGTGGTTTCAGCTGTCCTGACTGTGGTGGTTTCATCTGTCCTGACTGTGATGGTTTCATCTGTCCTGACTGTGGTGGTTTCAGCTGTCTTGACTGTGATGGTTTCAGCCGTCATTGTTGCCCTGAAGTGGGGTGATGTGGGCTGACCAGTATAATACATTACATTCAGGGCCGCCTGGGAGAAATGCGAGGCCCTGTGCGAGATTTAAACGCGAAAGGTAAAAAGGTAAAAAGTAAAAAAAAAAAAAAAAATTTTTTTTTTTTTTTTTTTTTCATACAGTCAACATATTCTTAAATAATAGCGCTGCCCGAGGCTGGGCATGATACAGTCAACATATAGTAAGAGAGAGAGCAAGAAAGAGCTCCCATTCTACAGTCAATATACAGTGTACAGAGAGAGAGAGAGAGAGAGAGAGAGACATTGGAAAGAAATTGAAATGCTATTTGGCCCTAAACAGAGAGTACACAGTGGCAGAATACCTGAGCACTGTGACTGAAGATCCTTGAGACAGACTCAGCGAGCACAGCCTAGCCATCGAGAAAGGCCGCCATAGGCAGACTGTGTGTGTTAGAAAGAGAGAGAGAGAGAGAGAGAGAGAGAGAGAGAGAGAGAGAGAGAGAGAGAGAGAGAGAGAGAGAGAGAGAGAGAGAGAGAGAGAGCATGTGTGTTTGTCGTGTGTGTGTTAGACAGAGAGCATGTATGAGAGAGATAAGCAAAGATGACCCCCTAAAGGATATTCAACTTTTAATGAAAGAACAAAACAGAAGGAAAAGATAACTTCACAAAGGCAACATGAATATACATAGATCCAAAAGGACAAAGATCAACACTTAAATCCAAAGAGAAGAGGGTCTATACCAGAGAAAACAAAGCAGCAAGGAGCCAATGGCCGACATCAGCTAAATAGGCTAGCCAGGTAGGCTACTGACACCAGGCCACACACAGCTTTGGCCAACGGCCCAACGCTACCCAAGCTACACAAACGACCAAGACAATTCACACACAGCACATGTCGTATCTCCAAATGTTGTGAAGTAACATGTGTTTTGCCTGGAAAAAAACATCGTTATTAACAAAACATTCGGGAGGGGAAGGAAGGAAGAGTGGGGTAATGTCATGACATTTTCATTCATCTTACCTGCACCAAGGAACGCAGGGCGAAAGGCCGCAACACAGGTCTCCACGTTGACGAAAGGCCTCTCGCTGGCGGGACAAAAATAAGCTATGGCCGGAGCCTTGTCATGGTGCAGGCCCGACTACATCTTCTGTCAAAGATGATGTCGTAGTCAGAGTGCCAGAACCCCCTGCTATTCTCACGGCTAATGTCAATGGTCGTAGCACAAGCTAACAGCTAACTCTAGGCGCAGCCGGCAGCTAACGTCGTAGCTAAACAGCTAACTGGCTAACAGTTAGCTCAACCCGGCTATCGCTAACCATTAGCTAACGCAGAAGCAAGCTATGCGGCTACCACTGAAAAACTGTACAACGTGAGAAAAGCAATACAGGTGCTGACACCAGGCCACACACCGTTAGCTACTAGTACTACAACAGCTAGTCGGCCAGTTTGGCTCCAGAGAGAGAGAGAGAGAGAGAGAGAGAGAGAGAGAGAGAGAGAGAGAGAGAGAGAGAGAGAGAGAGAGAGAGAGAGAGAGAGAGATATCCACGGCGGGAATAGAATAGAGTTAATAGAATAGGTTAAAAACTCACCAAACGTCCAAGAGGATGGAGACAACCGCGTGGAGTTGACGAAGTTCATCTGCCAAACGACCATCCTCTTCATCTTGGCTGCATGCGCTGTCTCTAGGTTAGCTAACGCTAGTTAGCCATTAGCTAAGCTAGCTACTAGCCGACATCATCATGGCTATATCCCGACTGCACCATGACAAGGCGCCGGCCATAGCTTCTTTTTGTCCCGCCAGCGAGAGGCCTTTCATCAACGTTCCTTGGTGACCGACCGACTGATAATGACCGACCTATTCGTCTTGGCTGGCATAACTAAGCATAACCTCCAAAGCTGCACGCGCGAAATAGTCAAACGCAGCTGACGCACGCCGGCGTACACATGATGTAACCACTCCCTTCGTTGAAACCAATAGTATGTCTGCTGCAGAGCCCCAGAGCTCCAATAGTGAGTATGTCTGCTGCAGAGCCGCAGACCCAGGAACAAGTCAGACACATTCTACAAACGTGTCTAATGTGAAATATATAAGCATATAAGCAAAACTAGATTTTAGGTCTGTGATGAAAAAGGGCCTCGCGGGAAGGGGGGCCTCGCAAAAAATAAAAATAAAAATAAAAATAATTTTTTTTTTTTTTTTTTTTTGTGCGAGGCCCCCCTTCCCGCGAGGCCCTGTGCGACCGCACTGCTCGCACACCCCCTGAGGCGGCCCTGATTACATTACCATTACAGTATAACTTCCCAGAGATGGTACAGTAAAACAACATCAGCTAGGCCGGACTCCTCGTATTAATGACAAATTACTGCACAATCCACCCGGGTAGCTTCACGTCCATTTACTAGATGAGAAGTGTCTTTTTACGATGGCGTCGCCAGCCCTGCGTTCCTCTATCCTCTGCCAGCCAGCAGTCAGAGTGAGAGGATAGTAACTCACACAGTCCCGCTCCTCCGTCTCACTGTCACAGAGAGGTTTAAATTCCACACCGGTGATTTGTCGGAATCTTTGCAAAAGACAGTAATTGTATTGTAAACGCTTGGGATAGGGTTGAGGAGGTGATACTATAATGAGAAGCTTAGCATGCGTTATCCAGCGAAGTCAAAAGGTGATTAACCCCTTCACTATCCCACTACCAAAAGGTTAACCCTTTCACTGTGACAATACAGCAGGTTAACCCTTTCACTATCACACTACCAAAGGGTTAATCCTTTCACTGTGACATTGCAGAAGGTTAACCCTTTCACAACCACACTACATAAGGTTAGCCCTTGCACTATCACACTACAAAGTGTTAACACTTTCACTACCACACTACAGAAGGTTAACCCTTTCTTGGCTTTATCTCCCAATGCCGTATCCTGGGAACAAATTTGCACAAACACATTCACAATGACTAACAACACTAACCTTCAATTAATCCAATATAAGGTGTTACACGGAGTACATATCACATGGCACAGGATGTTTCAAATGGGATTTGCAAGCACAGATGCATGCTACCATTGCACCCTCAACACCCCAGACAACTATTTCCATGCCACCTGGCTCTGCCCACCTGTTCAAGACTTCTGGAATTCCATCTTCAATACACTATCCCGGGTCATGAGCTGCAGCATTCCTCTCTCCCCCTCCCTCTGTCTACTTGGGGATACTACTGCTATCAATTTATTAGTCCAGAACACCAAACGCCTGTTCGTTTCCCTAGCTGTCGCCAAGAAAACTATCCTCTTAAACTGGAAGACAATAAAAAAACGTGAATACTGGGCAATGGTTGGGCCTTCACTCAAATTACATATCACAGGACACAATCTCAACCGTGGATCACATCGAAGTCTCAAAATTTAATAGCATCTGGGAATTGCTTGTGGATAATCTAGGCTCCTAATCACATGAGATTGACCTGTGAGCCGTCCACTCCACAACCCACCCTTCACTCAATCCCCCTCCCTCCTCACCCCCTACTTTACTTACTCCCCTCTCTGCCCCCCCCTTTCCTTTGTCATGTGTATTCATTGTTGTCCTTAATTTGATTGATTGATTGATTGATTGATTGATTGATTGATTGATTGATTGATTGATTGATTGATTTTTATTGTGGAGTAAAAGACAGCATCCAAGGGATAAAAACATGAGAAAGTGCAAGCACTTATTTCCATCATGGTCCCTGATTTTGGACATGGACAGACATCATAAAAACATAGAGCATCATAATAAAACAGAGCATCATAATAAAACATAGAGCATCATAATAAAACATAGATCATCATAATAAAAAACATAGAGCATCATAATAAAACATATAGCAACCACATAAAACACGCCCTACCCTCTCCTTCCTATAGACGTGGCTATTCTATACTTCACTGGCTAGCCATTTATTTGTGGCACGTCTCCATTCGCAGTTTGTGGACAGAATGATTTTACAGAGGCGGCTGGGTGGCGAAGCGGACTAAGCGATCGTCACCAACGCGAGAGACACTGGTATCGAATCCGGCTGTCAGTGTTGCCTCCGGCTTGGCCGGCCGTCATACTGGCTCAATTGGCAGAGTCAGCGGGAGGGAAGCCGGTGGGGTGGTATTCTGGTCGTTCTAAACAGCGACTCCTACAGGTCGGTCAGGGCGCCTGCACAGCGAGGGAGAGATATGGTGAGGGTAGTGTGATCCTCCCACACGTTACACCTCACCAATGAGAGTCCGCGCTGGCAGGTGAAAAGAGGCTGCTGGCTGTCTCCTATGTCTCGGACTCGGAGGAAGCATCTGATAGACTTCAGGGCTCCCTAGACCGACCAGTGGGGGGCACATTTAAGCAACGACCAGGAAGGAGAGGGGGGAATTGGCATAATGACTAAAATTGGGATGGGAGAAAAACACAGAAAAACAGGAGGAGAAAAAGTGGATACAAAAAAAGAATGATTTTACCGAGTCGTGGACACATCCATGGCTTATTCCTGTCGGCACCGTGGCTCACATCGAGCGGTGGTCTGGTGATCTGAAGGGTGTTCCTCGAGCGAGACGGTTAACCCTGCAACCGTTTTATTGCAACACTACTATCACCGACATCTAAGAAGGGAGATCCCCCCTTGAACGGCCCTTCTAAGGTTTCTTCCTTTTTTTATTGGGTTTTTCCTTACCTTCGCGTGGGGTATGTCTGGGGAGTGTTGCATTCATTTATTTAATTTATTTAAAATGTTTTGGCCTTCATGGTGCTTTTGTTTTGTGATGATTCTTCTTGACTTGTTTAAAGAAGACGTGTCCGGCCCATGGGGACATTAACGTGTGTTGTCGGGCCTTACAAATACATTTGATTTGATTTGATTTGACCTGTTACGGACAAGCCGGACAGCTTCCTTCACTGTCGGTGTGAGTGAATGGGTGAATGTGAGGCGGAAGTTGTAACGCGCTTTGAGTGGTCGGACAAATGGTAAATGGTGCTATATAGTGCTTTTATCCAAAGATTTACAATCTTGTTCCTCTCATTCTCCCGTTCACTCACATTCACACACCGACAGTGGAGGCGACCATGCAAGGTGCCAACCTGCTCATCGGGAGCAGTTAGGGGTTAAGTGTCACTTCGAAGCGCTGCCCGGGAGAGGCGGGAATCGAACCGGGAACCTACCATCACCGCTCTACCTCCTGAGCCACTGTCGCCCCGAACAGCGAGATACAGCTCTATATAAATGCATATCTCAAATAGATCATCTACGAGTCCCCAGAGTCTTATTTGACTCTCAGCGGGTTGTCAACAGGTTCGTGTTTTGTCTCTCGATGACAATCACAGATTAGAGTGTCGTGTTCTCTAGCGTCGGGAGAGAGAGAGTCATTCGCGATCGCTCGAGTATCAATCGATCTGTCCGAGATTGGGTGATTTTTTTGTTTTAGCGCAGACTGTTCACAGCAACCATCACAGACGTTGTTAGTATAATATCGGGGGGCAAAACGGCCTTTAAATACCTATTAGTATGGATGAGGTAAAGCTCCCGGTACGCTCCTTCAAACACAAACGGATCGAGTTCGGTCTGCTGAGACTGCGGGAGGAAGCAGGGGTTGTGGGAGTGTTTGAATGCGAGAAAGAGAGAGAAACAGAGAGAAAGAGAGAGAGAGAAAGAGAGGGAGAGAGAGAGAAAGAGAGGGAGAGAGAGAGAGAGACTTTAGACGACGCTTCCTCTTCCCTCGCGGGACGGCTTTGCTTTCACAGGAAGCTTTGTGAGCCACAAGAAAGGATCGGTTGACACCATGAATTTAGGGAGTTCAAACCCACACCGAAACAAACACCAAAACCCACACCAGACTTGATATGGGTAAAAAAAATAAAAAAATTGGATCCGACACCGGCGTGAACTTGTAAACTTCAACTTGGAAGAGAGCGCACCATCTGAATCTGTAAAGGTAGTTTCTAGCTTTTTGGGGACCCTATGCGAAATGTTGTTTGGGGGCACCTATTTTGTGAAACTATGGTGGGGGGGATTCCAAACCCTTTAAAGTGGGCATGCATTTAAAAAATATTATATATAAAGAAACGGCCCCTTGCGGTCATAAGCAGTATAGCCTTTCGGTAAAAAATTTTAAGCTGATGATTTGTTACATCCCTACAGGATATATATATATATATATATATTGGGTCTCCTCTCCTCTCTCTGTCTGCACGAGAAGCGAGCCGCAGCCACTCAGCGAGCCACACTCACACAAAATACACATACGGGCAGGGCCGCCTGGGAGAAATGCGAGGCCCTGTGCGAGATTTAAATCGGGGGGAGATTGGAGGGTAGGGTAAAAAGGTAGAAAGAGGATGGAAGGTGAGGCCCTGCAGGAGGTTGCTGGGGAGAGAAGGTCAGGTTAAAAACATAAAATATAACAGCACATTATGCAGTGAAGCAGCGACATTCTCCCATCTCATTCTTTAAAATGCCCTTAATTTGAACTTTAAAATCAGATATGGTAGTGAGGGCCTGCAGTTTCAACGTTTTTTCAAGTCCATTCCAGGCAGAGGGAGCAACATATGTAGTAACATATGTTTTGCCTGGAAAAAAACATCGTTATTAACAAAACATTCGGGAGGGGAAGGAAGGAAGAGTGGGGTAATGTCCAATGGACATCTTACCTGCACCAAGGAACGCAGGGCGAAAGGCCGCAACACAGGTCTCCACGTTGACGAAAGGCCTCTCGCTGGCGGGACAAAAAGAAGCTATGGCCGGAGCCTTGTCATGGTGCAGGCCCGACTACATCTTCTGTCAAAGATGATGTCATAGTCAGAGTGCCAGGGCCCCCTGCTATTCTCACGGCTAATGTCAATGGTCGTAGCACAAGCTAACAGCTAACTCTAGGCTAACTGATAGCATCAAACTAACGTTCCCAGCTGAGCACAGCCGGCAGCTAACGTCGTAGCTAAACAGCTAACTGGCTAACAGTTAGCTCAACCCGGCTATCGCTAACCATTAGCTAACGCAGAAGCAAGCTATGCGGCTACCACTGAAAAACTGTACAACGTGAGAAAAGCAATACAGGCCAACACTTCAGACAGCCGCTGTGTTTTCCTCTTCTCATACGAAGAGAGAAGGGAAAAAGAAGGCAATACACGTCCCACTACAGAGTGGTGTTTACCATAGCGGTGCCGGCAACAAGTCCCTCGCGGACTATAGCCGACTTGAGTATGGAGATATTCTCATAATGAAACACCAAGCTCACCTCCCTCGCACCAGGCCACACACCGTTAGCTACTAGTACTACAACAGCTAGTCGGCCCGTTTGGCTCCCGAGAGAGAGAGAGAGAGAGAGAGAGAGAGAGAGAGAGAGATATCCACGGCGGGAATAGAATAGAGTGCATTAAAAACTCACCAAACGTCCAAGAGGATGGAGACAACCGCGTGGAGTTGACGAAGTTCATCTGCCGAACGACCATCCTCTTCATCTTGGCATAACAATGCTGCACGCGCTGTCTCTAGGTTAGCTAATGCTAGTTAGCCTTTAGCTAAGCTAGCTACTAGCCGACATCATCATGGCTATATCCCGACTGAACCACACGTTAGCACTCAATATTATAACGTAGCTAAAGCTAACTAGCTGTCCCTGTCTTTAGCCGGGATGGCTAGCCTGACTGAACTGTCTAACATGCAACAACTTTCATCTTCAGTCCATCTGCCGAACGATGTCCTCTTCATCTTGGCTGGCATAACCTCCAATGCTGCACGCGCGAAATAGTCAGATGCTAGTGATGGGTCGGTCATGAGCGACTCGTTCATAAGAGCCGATTCATTGCTGTGAGCGTGAGTCGAATCGCTCTCGTCTGGCAATGAGTCGGTTCACGCCCCCCCCGGCACGCACACAGACACACACAATGAACTCAACAGACGCTACCTTACCTGTAACCCCTCCCCTCATTGAAACCAATTCTGCTGCCTGCAGGCCTCAGAGCTGCCTGCAGAGCCTCAGAGCCAGGAACAAGTCAGACACATTCTACAAACGTGTCTAATGTGAAATATATAAGCAAAACTAGATTTTAGGCCTGTGATGAAAAAGGGCCTCCCGGGAAGGGGGGCCTCGCAAAAAAAAAATTAAAATAAAAAAAGAAAAAAAAAATAAATAAAATAAAATCGCGAGGCCCCCCTTCCCGCGAGGCCTTGTGCGACTGCACTGCTCGCACACCCCCTGAGGCGGCCCTGCGATACGGGTACTTAAGGGAGGGGCCTGTCCGTGGCTCCATGTTGAAGCCACACAGACCGAGCTCTGCGCTCATCATGGCGGAGAGAACAAAACGAAAGTCTGGGTACACTTTACCAAAGTCGATGCTGACAACGCACGTTGCCACAAGTGCAATAAAACATTTGCAAGTATGGGTGGCAATACAAGCAATTTGTCAAAACATCTGTTGTCAAAACATAACATTAGTCTGCAGAAATGCGCTGTTTTCGACTGCTTTGCTCGCAGTGTTCCATCTCCATCCACGTCCACTGCAGGTAAGCCAAGATAATACGGAGTTAGCTAGGCTAATAACGAATTATTACGAATAGGCTAATAAATAAAATATAATTGCTTAGCTAATTGTTTACCTACAAATATATTTGAAAGATGACAACTTTATCGCCATTCGTCAGGCTGAGGCTGCAGCCCAGCCCACCCCTCCTCCCTCTACCACCACCGGTCCCAGCCAAGTCCCTTCACGCTAGCAGCTAGGAAGGATGACAGAGGATAGGGGGAAGTTGTCAAAGGCCTGCACCCCTTCTCTACAGTGGAGTCCAAGGGCTTTAGGTAACAACTAATCATTCAGTGTATATAGTTTTTTTTTATCTTACATTTGTTGTTTATTATAAAAAGTCTATAATTCAGACACATTTAAAACATTGTTGCTGAAGAAATTATATGTATTTATTATATTTATTTATAATTTATTTATAAAGTTATATAAAAGAACATTGCTGCTGCTGTTGCTGAAGAAATAAAAATAAAGTTATAAATAATAAAGCAATGTCGATAAAGTACCCGAACCGTTAAGCAGTATCGATAAGAGTAGTAGTATCGATAAAATCCTAACGATCCCTAGGTAGAACACACACATTTTGAATGCCTTCGGCAGACTTCAAATGAGCCATTTTAATCTAGATTAATCTAGATTAACTCCAGGATTGCAGATAGATTAATCTAGATAAAAAAAAGTGTATTGAGTAAAAGAAATACAAATTCTAATAAATGGCTTCAGGGGCCCTATGCAACCGCATAGTCCGTATATGGCAAGAAACGGGCCTGGGTAGATAAGACAGTCGGGTTGATGAGAATGCGCCCCAAAGTGAAGCACCCTCGAGCTTGGACACCGGGGACAAACAACGTCAGCATAATTGTTTACCACCTGGGAGTCTTTGTTGCACACGGTCCTAATTCGCTTTGGATGAAAGCATCAGCTAAATGACTCAATGGTAACATGTAGAGCAGGGGTGCCCAACCTTTTTTTAACCAAGATCTACTTTTTAATTTACCACCTAGCCGAGAGCTACCAGCCAAAATTGTATATTGTAAGCCGTCATTTGAGGCTTTATAAAAGCAGCATAATGAACACAAATCTGTCAGTGCCGAGTCCAACCTCATCTTAAATAACAAACAGCATTGCTTGTTGTAGTTAACAAGGAGAGGCAGAGTTGATTTTGCAAAAAAATATTAAGAATTGTCGAATTTTATCGACTGGTTGGGCACCACTGATGTAGAGGATTCCAAAACTAAGAGGTGAGGAGAAAGGGATCCCTGCCGTGAGCCGATCAAGCTCTGCCTCAGGTAGAGAGATCAGACCTGAATGGTAATTCCTGGCATCGGCCGTGGCCCTCATTCTACCCCGACATCTCTTTAACCAGCTGACAGCTTGCGTCGCTTAACTCCTTCTGCGTAATCATCTCGGGGGTTGTGGGGGGGTTTTGGGGGGATGTTTTGGGGGGAGGTGTGTGGTTTTGGGGGGAGGTTTTGGGGGGAGGTGGGGGTTTTGGGGGGAGGTTTTGGGGAGAGGTTTTGGGGGAGGCATGGTGGTTTTGGTGGAGGCGAAGGGGGTTTTGGGAGCGCATCAGTCATGCACACCACGTTTGACATCGACAACCTTGACAACCAGAGAGGCTCCTGAATTATACATCCCCGAATCGATCAAAGGTGCTTAAGTAATAGAACTCCCGGCGTGTTACGGGGCTCTCGTTACAGCGGCAGCCCATGACCTAAATTTAGGGGAGCCGGGAGAGTGGATCGGCTCTTCTCAGTAAATCAAGGGGATGGAGGGAACCGGGACTCCCGGGAGACCGGTGTAATTATGGTAAAAATCCTCCCTCTCGCAAATACACACGGCCGAGCCGTTTTTGCCCGGCAGGCCGGTGAGATATCTATCGAAAGGAATCGGACATAATATTATTCAGATGATCTAGAGAAGATTATGTCACCGCTTGTACAAATCCTTTTTTTTCCTGCCCTCTCTGAAAATAGACCCATATATATAACCTAACCCGACGACAACATCTGCATGCGTAAATACCTTATCGTGTTTAATTATTTGACGTGTGCCTCAAAAAGGTCTCTGTCTCGCCCGGCTTCGACTGGGGAGTGAGGCGGCAGTGTGTAGTGCAGTGCCGCTACATTAGGCCGGCGGTTCTCAAAGTGGGGTCTGGGGACCCCCCCAGGGGTTGTTGAAGAGGTCCTTATACCAAAGTGATCTATTTCACTATCATTTCATAAATGAGGGAACACAATGACAGAATGTATTGCGACTGGTCTGGTCATAGGTTTCCAAGACTTTCGGAAAAGAAGAAAAAACTAATTTTGGCACAAGTCACACGAGTGAGTTAGGCAGAAAGGGATTCTTAAAATAACAAGGTTCTGATTGGCTGAGGACAAAGCCACTAAGCCAGGGTGGTGCAGCAGTGTGAGGAGAGTAGAGTTAGGCAGAAATATCAATTTGGCCAAAAAATTACTTAGGCAATTATGCTATTAATGATATCTAAAAGCAAAAACCTGGGGTCAGAATCGCATCACATGGGAGTCTGTGGTCTAATTTGTGTAGCTTTAGGGGTCCTTGGCATGAGGAAGTATGACAACCACTGCCTCAGGCTTAGGCCCTTCTACTGGCTCCGCCATCCGTGTCAATCGCATCCTCTCACATCCCGACATGAATTCATATCCAGGGTCCGTGCCGCGCGCGTCAGTGGTCCTCTGATCGCACGCCGGTGACCACATGGAGGAAACATCGATAGGGATAATGGGAACGCAGCCATGGCGGCAAGGAGATCCAGAAAAACGAGAGATCTCTGTCTCCGATTCCACAGCTGGAGACGCCGCAGCCAATAAAGGAGTGTTTTATGCCTTGCGGGGGGATAGGAGGTCAACCGCTTATCTACCGAGGCGCGCATGCCGTGCGGAGCGCAGGGGGCGGCAGGCGTGGCTAATGCGGTTTGCTTATCTCGGGGGTCTCGAAGCGGCGACAGGGTCGGCCGTAGGTTGAAGTGGCCCAGATCGGCCGGTAGTTTACGGAAGGCATGGACGCGGTGGCGGAGGGGCCAGGGGTGTTGGAGGAGGAAATGAAAGGTGGTTTCAACGCGGCGGCGTCTTGTAGGGTTCGCTGATGACTCAGTCTGGGTCTCCGTGACATGGATGTCAAGAGAGGTAGACATATTGTCTATTTAAGTTTGGAAGGAATTGAGTCACAGGGGGAGAGAGAGAGAGATAGAGAGAGAGAGAGAGAGAGAGAGAGAGAGAGAGAGAGAGAGAGAGAGAGAGAGAGAGAGAGAGAGAGAGAGAGAGAGAGAGAGAGAGGGTGATGAAGAGAGATGAGACAGCAAGAGGCAGAGTGTGAATCATTCAGTGTTTCAAGGAAACACGTACACCCAGTTCTCATCATTTAATCGGCCTATGTAGAGCGCTGCAGTCTGGCGCAATTTTAGAAGAAGAAGACTTTGTTGTCAATGTACACGAGGGAATTGAAATGTGTATTTTTGCATATTCCTCCTAGTTACACACAGTCCTCATATCCCTCCTAGTTACACACAGTCATCATATCCCTCCTAGTTACACACAGTCCTCATATCCCTCCTAGTTACACACAGTCATCATATCCCTCCTAGTTACACACAGTCATCATATCCCTCCTAGTTACACACAGTCCTCATATCCCTCCTAGTTACACATACACACAGTCCTCATATCCCTCCTAGTTACACATACACACAGTCCTCATATCCCTCCTAGTTACACACAGTCATCATATCCCTCCTAGTTACAGACAGTCCTCATCCCTCCTAGTTACACACAGTCCTCATATCCCTCCTAGTTACACACAGTCCTCATATCCCTCCTAGTTACATGCAGTCCTCATATCCCTCCTAGTTACACATACACAAAGTCTTCATATCCCTCCTAGTTACACACAGTCCTCATATCCCTCCTAGTTACACACAATGTTGTAACTTAAATAGGCCAGGTTAATGATTATGAGTTATATTTCATATATGTTAATATCGATTATTGTTTACCTTTGAAAGAAGAAGTGGAAGTGGAAGAGTGTTTGTTTATTCTAGTCAGAGATACTATTATTTACATTAGTCGCCACATTAGTAGAAATACAAGTCCCAGGATGCATTGCACCTGCTACCAGCTGCGTCCTTTTAGGTGATTGACAGAGAGCGTTTTCTGAATGAAACTGATGAGTACTCAACTGTAATGTAACGTGCGCTGAAGGTTCTATATAAAGTACAGCCTATTGGAATCCGACGTATTGGACAATCTATTCTTTTGGAAAGTAGTTATTCTACATTTTTGGTGCCGAAACCAGGGAACTTTGGATCATTTAGATCATTTGGATATAATAACAATAGAATGGATGAGCGTGAAATAGAACGTCGGAGTGAAATAGAGAGACAGAAACGGAAGCGCGGTGCTATCAGAGGTGGTACTACACGTATTTTAAATCAGATTGACGCTGAGATTGGAAAGGAGGCTCCGAGTGTTGAAGACTTGACAACTATGTTGGATGTACTGGCATCGAAGGAGGACAGTTTGCTTGAAATAAACCGGGAAATAGAGCAGCTAACTTTGACTGATGATTTGGACGCAGAGATTGAATCAACGGAGACGTGCAAGGAGCGCATCATTATCCAATGGAGCCGCGCACAACAAGTAATAAGGAACCAAAAGGAACTGACAGCAGAGGCCCGGCGGGTGAGTGATACTGAAGCAAGATCACAGAGACAGTCAGTAAAGCTACCAAGATTGGTCATTGAGAAATATAATGGAGATGTCAGTAAATGGCAGGAATTCTGGAGCCAGTATGAAACTGCTATTCACAATAATGATGGACTGTGTAAAAGAGAGAAGTTTACTTACCTGAAAACCTATCTCACTGGACCAGCTGCAAAGGCAATAGCAGGACTGACATTAACAGATGATAACTATGACAATGCGGTCACTTTATTGCAAAATAGATTTGGAAGGAAAGATCTACTGATCAGTGCTCACATGTCAAAACTACTGAATCTTACTCCTGTGAAGAAAGCCTCTGACGTGAATGCATTGATGCAGCTATATGATGAATGTGAAATTCAAATGAGGAGCTTGGAGTCACTGGGTGTAGTGTCAGAAACCTACGGAAGCCTGCTATGCCCAATTTTACTGCAGATGATTTCAGATAGCATAGCTCTTGAATATAGTCGTCAGAGGGGAGTAGATGATGAATGGAAAGTTTCTGAAATAGTCACATTCCTACAGAGGGAGGTTCAGAGCAGAGAAAGAGCACTGCAAATGACAACAACATCCAACCATCAGAAAGAAGAGAGCAAGCCATGGAAACAGGCCTACTCATTCAGTGAAGTGAGATCAAAAAGACCCAGCATGCAATCTACTGCTACACTGCATACAGCCAGCCAGGTGTACAACTGTTTGTTCTGTGACAGTGCTGATCACAAAGCAGAACATTGCCCAGACAACAACGTTATTGAACGTAAAGACAGGCTAATGCGAATGGGAAGATGTTTTGTCTGTTTAGGACAGAAACACATAGCCAAATTCTGTAAAAAGCAGGTATCCTGTGCAACCTGTGGAAGAAGACATCACATTGCTGTGTGCACTGGCAAGAAAAGCGAGGAGCAGAAACCCCCTGTTTCGGAAGAGGCTGTTGTTTCCTCAGTCATTCCTCATTCAGTGAAGATGAAACCAGATGGACAGAACACTGTGCTGTTACAAACTGCCAAGGCATGGGTGGAAGGCCCAGGAGGCAGGGCAATAGCTTGTTGCTTACTAGATGGAGGGAGTCAGAGGAGCTTCATCCATGAAAACCTTGTGAAGAGCCTGAAGTTACCAGTAGTGCGACAAGAGAAACTCACTCTTCACACGTTTGGATCTTCTGTCCCTACAATGTCACAGTACAACACAGTGAAGGTCACCTTGAGGAATGTCTGGGACACCCAGCAAAAAATCGAAATAGAGGCTATAGAGACCCCACAGGTGTGCTCAGCAGTGATGAAGGTGCCTGTGACCAGGTTCAACATGAGCTCAAGAAAAAGGGTCTGAAACTGGCAGACTTCCCAGGAAATGAAAGTGATCCAGAGCTCTCCATCCTGATAGGAGCAGACTATTATTGGCAAATAGTATCAGGCAAAGTGGAGAGGCTGACAGAGACTTTGGTTGCAGTGGAGAGCACCTTTGGATGGTCTGTGCAGGGGCCGGTGTCCATGTCAAGTGTAGCTGAGGCAGCATGCATGTTCATCCCCATTGATGAAGACACACTTGTCTCCAATCAACTAAAGGCATTCTGGGAAATTGAGTCTCTGGGTATAGCAGGCGAGAAAACACAGAACCCAGCAGAAGAAGAAGCTCAACAGATGTTCGAGAGAACAACAACCTTTAAAGATGGGCGATACCAAGTGGAGTTGCCATGGAAGGCAGAAAGAACAGAACTCCAAGACAACTACAGAATCGCTAAGAAAAGGTTTGATGGTCTGAAGAAAAGACTAAAGAAAGATGTTACCTTTTACAGCAGGTATCATGAAGTAGTGGAGGACTATTTACTACAGAACATAGCAGAGGACGTGCCGAAGGATGATGCAAGGACAGACAGTGTGAAATACTACTTACCTCACCACGCAGTACTCAGAGATGACAAGGTGACGACGAAACTGAGAGTGGTGTTTGATGCTTCATCTCATGAAAATGGCCATCCATCCCTCAATGACTGCTTATTCACAGGACCCAACCTGAACCCAGACCTCCTCAACGTCCTGATTAAGTTCAGGCAACATGCGATCGCCTTCATGGCAGACATCAAGAAGGCCTTCCTGCAAATATCCCTTGCAGAAAGGGACAGAGATGCCATGAGGTTCTTGTGGCTCACTGGCCAACCAAAGGGAGAAGAGGAGGAAGAGCCACGAGTGTTAAGGATGACCAGAGTGGTCTTTGGCGCTTCCCCAAGTCCATTCTTACTCGCTGCTACAATCAGGAAACACCTGAAACAGTATGAGACAGAACATCCAACCGTTGTAGAGACATTGAGAGAATCACTTTATGTCGATGATTTTATTGCAAGTTCACACAACGTTGAAGAAGCTTACACTGTGACGACAACTGCTAAACAAATGCTGTTGACCGCAGGCCAGGTTAATGATTATGAGTTATATTTCATATATGTTAATATCGATTATTGTTTACCTTTGAAAGAAGAAGTGGAAGTGGAAGAGTGTTTGTTTATTCTAGTCAGAGATACTATTATTTACATTAGTCGCCACGTTAGTAGAAATACAAGTCCCAGGATGCATTGCACCTGCTACCAGCTGCATCCTTTTAGGTGATTTATGAATGAAACTGATGAGAACTCAACTGTAATGTAACGTGCACTGAAGGTTCTATATAAAGTACAGCCTATTGGAATCCGACGTATTGGACAATCTATTCTTTTGGAAAGTAGTTATTCTACACACAGTTCACATATCCCTCCTAGTTACACACAGTCCTCATATCCCTCCTAGTTACACACAGTCCGCATATCCCTCCTAGTTACACACAGTCATCATATCCCTCCTAGTTACACACAGTCCTCATATCCTTCCTAGTTACACACAGTCCTCATATCCCTCCTAGTTACACACAGTCCTCATATCCCTCCTAGTTACACACAGTCCTCATATCCCTCCTAGTTGCACACAGTCCTCATATCCCTCCTAGTTACACACAGTCATCATATCCCTCCTAGTTGCACACAGTCCTCATATCCCTCCTAGTTACACACAGTCCCCCACACATGCATTTCACCTGCAGTGTGGAGCCCTGGGACCAATTGGGGTTCAGTGCCTTGCTCAGGGGCACTTAGGCAGAGACGGTGGGCACCGTGGTTGTAACACCAGCCACCCTTCAGTCACCAGCTCACTCCTGTCAGTGGCGGGGATCGAAGCAGCAACCTTTCGGTTACCAGCCGGCCTCTTTTACCTCCTGCCTCCCCTTTGCCTTTTAGCCCAAATGACAGAAACGCTCTCTATGACGTCTACATGTTACCGTGTCACAGTTAACCCCAAACACAGTGGGAAGACAACGAGAGTGTCTCTTGTTGTGAGTTTTACATAGAGTACATCAAGTTTTACATAGAGTGCATCGAGTTAAACATAGAGTACATCAAGTTTTACATAGAGTCCAGCAAGTTTTACATAGAGTGCATCGAGTTTTACATAGCGCGCGACGACACTTTGTTTAACTACTCAGTTGTTGTTGCAGCCTGACTATCGCATATGGCGTCTCAGGCATTCTGTAGATGACATGTGTCAACAAATGTACATGTCTGTGTGAATTTATGCTGTGCCGTTGTTACTGTAAAAATGTAATGATTGTGATGTTGTTATTATTATTAATGAGACAATGAGCTGTATGTGTGTGTCGCTGGAATTTCCCCAATGGGATTAATAAAGGAATATCTTATCTTATCTTATCTTAGAGTGCATCAAGTCTTACATAGAGTGCATCAAGTTTTACATAGAGTCCATCAAGTTTTACATAGAGTGCATCGAGTTTAACATAGAGTGCATCGAGTTTAACATAGAGTACATTGAGTTTTACATAGGGTACATTGAGTTTTACATAGAGTACATCACGTTTTACATAGAGTACATCGAGTTTTACATAGAGTACATTGAGTTTTACATAGAGTGCATCGAGTTTTACATAGAGTGCATAGAGTTTTACATATAGTGCATAGAGTTTAACAGAGTGCATCGAGTTATACATAGAGTGCAGCAAGTTTTACATAGAGTGCATAGAGTTTTACATAGAGTGCATCAAGTTTTACATAGAGTGCATATAGTTTAACATAGAGTGCATCGAGTTTTACATAGAGTGCATCACGTTTTACATAGCGTGCATCAAGTTTTACATAGAGTGCAGCGAGTTTTACATAGAGTGCACAGTGTTTTACATATAGTGCATTAAGTTTTACATATAGTACATTGAGTTTTACATATAGTACATTGAGTTTTACATAGAGTGCATCAAGTTTTACATAGAATGCATTGAGTGTACATAGAGTGCATTGAGTTTTACATAGAGCGCATTGAGTTTTACATAGAGTACATCGAGTTTTACATAGAGTGCAGCGATTTTTACATAGAGTGCATCGAGTTTTACATAGAGTGCATTGAGTTTTACATAGTACATTGAGTTTTACATATAGTACATTGAGTTTTACATAGAGTGCAGCGGGTTTTACATAGAGTACATCGAGTTTTACATAGGGTACATTGAGTTTTACATAGAGTACATCAAGTTTTACATAGAGTACATCAAGTTTTACATATAGTACATTGAGTTTAACATAGAGTGCATCTAGTTTTACATAAAGTACATATAGTTTTACATAGAGTACATTGAGTTTTACATAGAGTACATCGAGTTTTACATAGAGTGCATCGAGTTTTACATAGAGTGCATCAAGTTTTACATAGAGTACATCGAGTTTTACATAGAGTGCATCGAGTTTTACATAGAGCGCGACAACACTTTGTTTAACTACTCAGTTGTTGTTGCAGCCTGACTATCGCATATGGCGTCTCAGGCATTCTGTAGATGACATGTGTCAACAAATGTACATGTCTGTGTGAATTTATGCTGTGCCGTTGTTACTGTAAAAATGTAATGATTGTGATGTTGTTATTATTATTAATGAGACGATGAGCTGTATGTGTGTGTCGCTGGAATTTCCCCAAGGGGATTAATAAAGGAATATCTTATCTTATCTTATCTTAGAGTGCATCAAGTCTTACATAGAGTGCATCAAGTTTTACATAGAGTCCATCAAGTTTTACATAGAGTGCATCGAGTTTAACATAGAGTGCATCGAGTTTAACATAGAGTACATTGAGTTTTACATAGGGTACATTGAGTTTTACATATAGTACATCACATTTTACATAGAGTACATCGAGTTTTACATAGAGTACATTGAGTTTTACATAGAGTGCATCTAGTTTTACATAAAGTACATCAAGTTTTACATAGAGTACATCGAGTTTTACATAGAGTGCATCGAGTTTTACATCGAGTACATAGAGTTTTACATAGAGTGCATAGAGTTTTACATATAGTGCATAGAGTTTAACAGAGTGCATCGAGTTATACATAGAGTGCAGCGAGTTTTACATAGAGTGCATAGAGTTTTACATAGAGTGCATCGAGTTTTACATAGAGTGCAGATAGTTTAACATAGAGTGCATCGAGTTTTACATAGAGTGCATCATGTTTTACATAGCGTGCATCGAGTTTTACATAGAGTGCAGCAAGTTTTACATAGAGTGCACAGTGTTTTACATATGGTGCATTAAGTTTTACATATAGTACATTGAGTTTTACATATAGTACATTGAGTTTTACATAGAGTACATCGAGTTTTACATAGAGTGCATTGAGTTTTACATAGAGTGCATCGAGTTTTACATAGAGTACATCGAGTTTTACATAGAGTGCATCGAGTTTTACATAGAGCGCGACGACACTTTGTTTAACTACTCAGTTGTTGTTGCAGCCTGACTATCGCATATGGTGTCTCAGGCATTATGTAGATGACATTTGTCAACAAATGTACATGTCTGTGTGAATTTATGCTGTGCCGTTGTTACTGTAAAAATGTAATGATTGTGATGTTCTTATTATTATTAATGAGATGATGGGCTGTATGTGTGTGTCGCTGGAATTTCCCCAAGGGGATTAATAAAGGAATATCTTATCTTATCTTATCTTAGAGTGCATCAAGTCTTACATAGAGTGCATCAAGTTTTACATAGAGTCCATCAAGTTTTACATAGAGTGCATCGAGTTTAACATAGAGTGCATCGAGTTTTACATAGAGTACATCGAGTTTTACATAGAGTGCATCGAGTTTTACATCGAGTGCATCGAGTTTTACATAGAGTGCATCGAGTTTTACATAGAGTACATCGAGTTTTACATAGAGTGCATCGAGTTTAACATAGAGTGCATCAAGTTTTACATATAGTGCATTAAGTTTTACATATAGTACATTGAGTTTTACATATAGTACGTTGAGTTTTACATAGAGTGCATCAAGTTTTACATAGAATGCATTGAGTTTACATAGAGTGCATCGAGTTTTACATAGAGTGCATAGAGTTTAACATAGAGTGCATCAAGTTTTACATAGAGTACATCAAGTTTTACATAGAGTACATTGAGTTTTACATAGAGTGCATCTAGTTTTACATAAATTACATATAGTTTTACATAGAGTACATTGAGTTTTACATAGAGTACATCGAGTTTTACATAGAGTGCATCAAGTTTTACATGGAGTGCATCGAGTTTTACATAGAGTACATAGAGTTTTACATAGAGTGCATCGAGTTTAACATAGAGTGCATCGAGTTTTACATAGAGTACATCGAGTTTTACATAGAGTGCAGCGAGTTTTACATAGAGTACATAGAGTTTTACATAGAGTGCAGCGAGTTTTACATAGAGTGCATCGAGTTTTACATATAGTGCATTACGTTTTACATATAGTACATTGAGTTTTACATATAGTACGTTGAGTTTTACATAGAGTGCATCACGTTTTACATAGAATGCATTGAGTTTACATAGAGTGCATCAAGTTTTACATAGAGTGCATAGAGTTTAACACAGAGTGCATCAAGTTTTACATAGAGTGCATCACGTTTTACATAGCGTGCATCGAGTTTTACATAGAGTGCAGCAAGTTTTACATAGAGTGCATCGAGTTTTACATATAGTGCATCGAGTTATACATAGAGTGCAGCAAGTTTTACATAGAGTGCATCGAGTTTTACATAGAGTGCATCAAGTTTTACATAGAGTTTTACTTAGAGTGCATATAGTTTTACATAGAGTGCATCGAGTTTTACATAGAGTGCATCACGTTTTACATAGAGTGCAGCGATTTTTACATAGAGTGCATCGAGTTTTACATAGAGTGCATTGAGTTTTACATAGTACATTGAGTTTTACATATAGTACATTGAGTTTTACATAGAGTGCAGCGAGTTTTACATAGAGTGCATCAAGTTTTACATAGAGTGCATTGAGTTTAACAGAGTACATTGAGTTTTACATAGGGTACATTGAGTTTTACATAGAGTACATCAAGTTTTACATAGAGTACATCGAGTTTTACATAGAGTGCATCTAGTTTTACATAGAGTGCATCGAGTTTTACATAAAGTGCATCAAGTTTTACATAGAGTTTTACATAGAGTGCATCGAGTTTAACATAGAGTGCATCAAGTTTAACATAGAGTACATTGAGTTTTACATAGGGTACATTGAGTTTTACATATAGTACATCACATTTTACATAGAGTACATCGAGTTTTACATAGAGTACATTGAGTTTTACATAGAGTGCATCTAGTTTTACATAAAGTACATCAAGTTTTACATAGAGTACATCGAGTTTTACATAGAGTGTATCGAGTTTTACATCGAGTACATAGAGTTTTACATAGAGTGCATAGAGTTTTACATATAGTGCATATAGTTTAACAGAGTGCATTGAGTTATACATAGAGTGCAGCGAGTTTTACATATAGTGCATAGAGTTTTACATAGAGTGCATCGAGTTTTACATAGAGTGCATATAGTTTAACATAGAGTGCATCGAGTTTTACATAGAGTGCATCATGTTTTACATAGCGTGCATCGAGTTTTACATAGAGTGCATATAGTTTAACATAGAGTGCATCGAGTTTTACATAGAGTGCATCACGTTTTACATAGCGTGCATCGAGTTTGACATAGAGTGCAGCGATTTTTACATAGAGTGCATCGAGTTTTACATAGAGTGCATCGAGTTTTACATAGAGCGCGACAACACTTTGTTTAACTACTCAGTTGTTGTTGCAGCCTGACTATCGCATATGGCGTCTCAGGCATTCTGTAGATGACATGTGTCAACAAATGTACATGTCTGTGTGAATTTATGCTGTGCCGTTGTTACTGTAAAAATGTAATGATTGTGATGTTGTTATTATTATTAATGAGACGATGAGCTGTATGTGTGTGTCACTGGAATTTCCCTAAGGGGATTAATAAAGGAATATCTTATCTTATCTTATCTTAGAGTGCATCAAGTCTTACATAGAGTGCATCAAGTTTTACATAGAGTCCATCAAGTTTTACATAGAGTGCATCGAGTTTAACATAGAGTCATCGAGTTTAACATAGAGTACATTGAGTTTTACATAGGGTACATTGAGTTTTACATATAGTACATCACATTTTACATAGAGTACATCGAGTTTTACATAGAGTACATTGAGTTTTACATAGAGTGCATCTAGTTTTACATAAAGTACATCAAGTTTTACATAGAGTACATCGAGTTTTACATAGAGTGCATCGAGTTTTACATCGAGTACATAGAGTTTTACATAGAGTGCATAGAGTTTTACATATAGTGCATAGAGTTTAACAGAGTGCATCGAGTTATACATAGAGTGCAGCGAGTTTTACATAGAGTGCATAGAGTTTTACATAGAGTGCATCGAGTTTTACATAGAGTGCATATAGTTTAACATAGAGTGCATCGATTTTTACATAGAGTGCATCATGTTTTACATAGCGTGTATCGAGTTTTACATAGAGTGCAGCAAGTTTGACATAGAGTGCACAGTGTTTTACATATAGTGCATTCAGTTTTACATATAGTACATTGAGTTTTACATAGAGTACATCGAGTTTTACATAGAGTGCATCGAGTTTTACATAGAGTGCATCGAGTTTTACATAGAGTGCATCGAGTTTTACATAGAGTACATCGAGTTTTACATAGAGTGCGACGACACTTTGTTTAACTACTCAGTTGTTGTTGCAGCCTGACTATCGCATATGGTGTCTCAGGCATTCTGTAGATGACATGTGTCAACAAATGTACATGTCTGTGTGAATTTATGCTGTGCCGTTGTTACTGTAAAAATGTAATGATTGTGATGTTGTTATTATTATTAATGAGACGATGGGCTGTATGTGTGTGTAGCTGGAATTTCCCCAAGGGGATTAATAAAGGAATATCTTATCTTATCTTAGAGTGCATCAAGTCTTACATAGAGTGCATCAAGTTTTACATAGAGTCCATCAAGTTTTACATAGAGTGCATCGAGTTTAACATAGAGTGCATCAAGTTTAACATAGAGTACATTGAGTTTTACATAGGGTACATTGAGTTTTACATAGAGTACATCACGTTTTACATAGAGTACATAGAGTTTTACATAGAGTACATTGAGTTTTACATAGAGTGCATCTAGTTTTACATAAAGTACATCAAGTTTTACATAGAGTACATCAAGTTTTACATAGAGTGCATCGAGTTTTACATCGAGTACATCGAGTTTTACATAGAGTGCATAGAGTTTTACATATAGTGCATAGAGTTTAACAGAGTGCATCGAGTTATACATAGAGTGCAGCGAGTTTTACATAGAGTGCATATAGTTTTTTTTTTTTTTTACTTTGACCAGTCACCTGGTTCTTTTAGCATTTATCGCTTTTTTCTTCTCATTCATACTTGGTCAAGTTCGACCGACAGAAGCAGGCTGAAAGGGTTCAGATGGGGGGGTAGACACTCTGGGAAAGGCACGGCTGCCGTCCGGGATTCGAACGCGCTCAGCCCCAGATCCGCGCGAGCGCGGTTGTCCACGGCGCTGAAATAGCACTCGCGGTACGTGGTGAGCTACTGGAGCTCCCCGAGTGCATATAGTTTTACATAGAGTGCATCGAGTTTTACATAGAGTGCATATAGTTTAACATAGAGTGCATCAAGTTTTACATAGAGTGCATCATGTTTTACATAGCGTGCATCGAGTTTTACATAGAGTGCAGCGAGTTTTACATAGAGTGCATTTGAGTTTTACATAGTACATTGAGTTTTCCATAGGGTACATTGAGTTTTACATAGAGTACATCAAGTTTTACATAGAGTACATCAAGTTTTACATAGAGTACATTGAGTTTTACATAGAGTACATCGAGTTTTACATAGAGTGCATCGAGTTTTACATAGAGTGCATCGAGTTTTACATAGAGTACATCGAGTTTTACATAGAGTGCATCGAGTTTAACATAGAGTGCATTGAGTTTTACATAGAGTACATCGAGTTTTACATAGAGTGCAGCGAGTTTTACATAGAGTACATCGAGTTTTACATAGAGTGCATCGAGTTTTACATAGAGTACATCGAGTTTTACATAGAGTGCAGCGAGTTTTACATATAGTACATTGAGTTTTACATAGAGTGCATCGAGTTTTACATAGAGTGCATCGAGTTTTACATATAGTGCATTAAGTTTTACATATAGTACATTGAGTTTTACATATAGTACGTTGAGTTTTACATAGAGTGCATCAAGTTTTACATAGAATGCATTGAGTTTTACATAGAGTGCATCTAGTTTTACATAAAGTACATATAGTTTTACATAGAGTACATTGAGTTTTACATAGAGTACATCAAGTTTTACATAGAGTGCATCGAGTTTTACATAGAGTGCATCGAATTTTACATAGAGTACATCGAGTTTTACATAGAGTGCATCGAGTTTAACATAGAGTGCATCGAGTTTTACATAGAGTACATCGAGTTTTACATAGAGTGCAGCGAGTTTTACATAGAGTACATAGAGTTTTACATAGAGTGCAGCGAGTTTTACATATAGTACATTTAGTTTTACATATAGTATGTTGAGTTTTACATAGAGTGCATCAAGTTTTACATAGAATGCATTGAGTTTACATAGAGTGCATCGAGTTTTACATAGAGTGCATAGAGTTTAACATAGAGTGCATCATGTTTTACATAGAGTGCATCACGTTTTACATAGCGTGCATCGAGTTTTACATAGAGTGCAGCGAGTTTTACATAGAGTGCATCGAGTTTTACATATAGTGCATCGAGTTATACATAGAGTGCAGCGAGTTTTACATAGAGTGCATCGAGTTTTACATAGAGTGCATCGAGTTTTACATAGAGTGCATATAGTTTTACATAGAGTGCATCAAGTTTTACATAGAGTGCATCGAGTTTAAGAGAGTACATTGAGTTTTACATAGGGTACATTGAGTTTTACATAGAGTACATCAAGTTTTACATAGAGTACATCGAGTTTTACATAGAGTGCATCTAGTTTTACATAAAGTACATATAGTTTTACATAGAGTACATTGAGTTTTACATAGAGTACATAGAGTTTTACATAGATTGCATCGAGTTTTACATAGGGTGCATCGAGTTTTACATCGAGTTTTACATAGAGTGCATAGAGTTTTACATAGAGTGCATAGAGTTTAACAGAGTGCATCGAGTTATACATAGAGTGCAGCGAGTTTTACATAGAGTACATTGAGTTTTACATAGAGTGCATCTAGTTTTACATAAAGTACATATAGTTTTACATATAGTACATTGAGTTTTACATACAGTACATCGAGTTTTACATAGAGTGCATCGAGTTTTACATATAGTGCATCGAGTTTTACATAGAGTACATCGAGTTTTACATAGAGTGCATCGAGTTTAACATAGAGTGCATCGAGTTTTACATAGAGTACATCGAGTTTTACATAGAGTGCAGCGAGTTTTACATAGAGTGCATAGAGTTTTACATATAGTGCATTAAGTTTTACATATAGTACATTGAGTTTTACATAGGGTACATTGAGTTTTACATAGAGTACATCAAGCTTTACATAGAGTACATCGAGTTTTACATAGAGTGCATATAGTTTAACATAGAGTGCATCAAGTTTTACATAGAGTACATCAAGTTTTACATAGAGTACATCAAGTTTTACATAGAGTACATTGAGTTTTACATAGAGTGCATCTAGTTTTACATAAAGTACATATAGTTTTACATAGAGTACATTGAGTTTTACATAGAGTACATCAAGTTTTACATAGAGTGCATCGAGTTTTACATAGAGTGCATCGGGTTTTACATAGAGTACATCGAGTTTTACATAGAGTGCATCGAGTTTAACATAGAGTGCATCGAGTTTTACATAGAGTACATCGAGTTTTACATAGAGTGCAGCGAGTTTTACATAGAGTGCATCACGTTTTACATAGCGTGCATCGAGTTTTACATAGAGTGCAGCGAGTTTTACATAGAGTGCATCGAGTTTTACATATAGTGCATCGAGTTATACATAGAGTGCAGCGAGTTTTACATAGAGTGCATCGAGTTTTACATAGAGTGCATCGAGTTTTACATAGAGTGCATATAGTTTTACATAGAGTGCATCAAGTTTTACATAGAGTGCATCGAGTTTAAGAGAGTACATTGAGTTTTACATAGGGTACATTGAGTTTTACATAGAGTACATCAAGTTTTACATAGAGTACATCGAGTTTTACATAGAGTGCATCTAGTTTTACATAAAGTACATATAGTTTTACATAGAGTACATTGAGTTTTACATAGAGTACATAGAGTTTTACATAGATTGCATCGAGTTTTACATAGGGTGCATCGAGTTTTACATCGAGTTTTACATAGAGTGCATAGAGTTTTACATAGAGTGCATAGAGTTTAACAGAGTGCATCGAGTTATACATAGAGTGCAGCGAGTTTTACATAGAGTACATTGAGTTTTACATAGAGTGCATCTAGTTTTACATAAAGTACATATAGTTTTACATATAGTACATTGAGTTTTACATACAGTACATCGAGTTTTACATAGAGTGCATCGAGTTTTACATATAGTGCATCGAGTTTTACATAGAGTACATCGAGTTTTACATAGAGTGCATCGAGTTTAACATAGAGTGCATCGAGTTTTACATAGAGTACATCGAGTTTTACATAGAGTGCAGCGAGTTTTACATAGAGTGCATAGAGTTTTACATATAGTGCATTAAGTTTTACATATAGTACATTGAGTTTTACATAGGGTACATTGAGTTTTACATAGAGTACATCAAGCTTTACATAGAGTACATCGAGTTTTACATAGAGTGCATATAGTTTAACATAGAGTGCATCAAGTTTTACATAGAGTACATCAAGTTTTACATAGAGTACATCAAGTTTTACATAGAGTACATTGAGTTTTACATAGAGTGCATCTAGTTTTACATAAAGTACATATAGTTTTACATAGAGTACATTGAGTTTTACATAGAGTACATCAAGTTTTACATAGAGTGCATCGAGTTTTACATAGAGTGCATCGGGTTTTACATAGAGTACATCGAGTTTTACATAGAGTGCATCGAGTTTAACATAGAGTGCATCGAGTTTTACATAGAGTACATCGAGTTTTACATAGAGTGCAGCGAGTTTTACATAGAGTACATAGAGTTTTACATAGAGTGCAGCGAGTTTTACATAGAGTGCATCGAGTTTTACATATAGTGCATTAAGTTTTACATATAGTACATTTAGTTTTACATATAGTATGTTGAGTTTTACATAGAGTGCATCGAGTTTTACATAGAGTGCATCGAATTTTACATAGAGTACATCGAGTTTTACATAGAGTGCATCGAGTTTAACATAGAGTGCATCGAGTTTTACATAGAGTACATCGAGTTTTACATAGAGTGCAGCGAGTTTTACATAGAGTACATAGAGTTTTACATAGAGTGCAGCGAGTTTTACATAGAGTGCATCGAGTTTTACATATAGTGCATTAAGTTTTACATATAGTACATTTAGTTTTACATATAGTATGTTGAGTTTTACATAGAGTGCATCAAGTTTTACATAGAATGCATTGAGTTTACATAGAGTGCATCGAGTTTTACATAGAGTGCATAGAGTTTAACAGAGTGCATCATGTTTTACATAGAGTGCATCACGTTTTACATAGCGTGCATCGAGTTTTACATAGAGTGCAGCGAGTTTTACATAGAGTGCATCGAGTTTTACATATAGTGCATCGAGTTATACATAGAGTGCAGCGAGTTTTACATAGAGTGCATCGAGTTTTACATAGAGTGCATCGAGTTTTACATAGGGTGCATATAGTTTTACATAGAGTGCATCGAGTTTTACATAGAGTGCATCACGTTTTACATAGAGTGCAGCGATTTTTACATAGAGTGCATCGAGTTTTACATAGAGTGTATTGAGTTTTACATAGTACATTGAGTTTTACATATAGTACATTGAGTTTTACATAGAGTGCAGCGAGTTTTACATAGAGTGCATCAAGTTTTACATAGAGTGCATCGAGTTTAAGAGAGTACATTGAGTTTTACATAGGGTACATTGAGTTTTACATAGAGTACATCAAGTTTTACATAGAGTACATCGAGTTTTACATAGAGTGCATCTAGTTTTACATAAAGTACATATAGTTTTACATAGAGTACATTGAGTTTTACATAGAGTACATAGAGTTTTACATAGAGTGCATCGAGTTTTACATAGGGTGCATCGAGTTTTACATCGAGTTTTACATAGAGTGCATAGAGTTTTACATAGAGTGCATAGAGTTTAACAGAGTGCATCGAGTTATACATAGAGTGCAGCGAGTTTTACATAGAGTACATTGAGTTTTACATAGAGTGCATCTAGTTTTACATAAAGTACATATAGTTTTACATAGAGTACATTGAGTTTTACATAGAGTACATCGAGTTTTACATAGAGTGCATCGAGTTTTACATATAGTGCATCGAGTTTTACATAGAGTACATCGAGTTTTACATAGAGTGCATCGAGTTTTACATAGAGTGCATCGGGTTTTACATAGAGTACATCGAGTTTTACATAGAGTCCATCGAGTTTAACATAGAGTGCATCGAGTTTTACATAGAGTACATCGAGTTTTACATAGAGTGCAGCGAGTTTTACATAGAGTACATAGAGTTTTACATAGAGTGCAGCGAGTTTTACATAGAGTGCATCGAGTTTTACATATAGTGCATTAAGTTTTACATATAGTACATTTAGTTTTACATATAGTACATTGAGTTTTACATAGAGTACATAGAGTTTTACATAGAGTGCATCGAGTTTTACATAGGGTGCATCGAGTTTTACATCGAGTTTTACATAGAGTACATAGAGTTTTACATAGAGTGCAGCGAGTTTTACATAGAGTGCATCGAGTTTTACATATAGTGCATTAAGTTTTACATATAGTACATTTAGTTTTACATATAGTACATAGAGTTTTACATAGAGTGCATAGAGTTTAACAGAGTGCATCGAGTTATACATAGAGTGCAGCGAGTTTTACATATAGTACATTGAGTTTTACATAGAGTGCATCTAGTTTTACATAAAGTACATATAGTTTTACATAGAGTACATTGAGTTTTACATACAGTACATCGAGTTTTACATAGAGTGCATCGAGTTTTACATATAGTGCATCGAGTTTTACATAGAGTACATCGAGTTTTACATAGAGTGCATCGAGTTTAACATAGAGTGCATCGAGTTTTACATAGAGTACATCGAGTTTTACATAGAGTGCAGCGAGTTTTACATAGAGTGCATAGAGTTTTACATATAGTGCATTAAGTTTTACATATAGTACATTGAGTTTTACATAGGGTACATTGAGTTTTACATAGAGTACATCAAGCTTTACATAGAGTACATCGAGTTTTACATAGAGTGCATAGAGTTTAACATAGAGTGCATCAAGTTTTACATAGAGTACATCAAGTTTTACATAGAGTACATCAAGTTTTACATAGAGTACATTGAGTTTTACATAGAGTGCATCTAGTTTTACATAAAGTACATATAGTTTTACATAGAGTACATTGAGTTTTACATAGAGTACATCGAGTTTTACATAGAGTGCATCGAGTTTTACATAGAGTGCATCGGGTTTTACATAGAGTACATCGAGTTTTACATAGAGTGCATCGAGTTTAACATAGAGTGCATCGAGTTTTACATAGAGTACATCGAGTTTTACATAGAGTGCAGCGAGTTTTACATAGAGTACATAGAGTTTTACATAGAGTGCAGCGAGTTTTACATAGAGTGCATCGAGTTTTACATATAGTGCATTAAGTTTTACATATAGTACATTTAGTCTTACATATAGTACGTTGAGTTTTACATAGAGTGCATCGAGTTTTACATAGAGTGCATCGAATTTTACATAGAGTACATCGAGTTTTACATAGAGTGCATCGAGTTTAACATAGAGTGCATCGAGTTTTACATAGAGTACATCGAGTTTTACATATAGTGCAGCGAGTTTTACATAGAGTACATAGAGTTTTACATAGAGTGCAGCGAGTTTTACATAGAGTGCATCGAGTTTTACATATAGTGCATTAAGTTTTACATATAGTACATTTAGTTTTACATATAGTATGTTGAGTTTTACATAGAGTGCATCAAGTTTTACATAAAATGCATTGAGTTTACATAGAGTGCATCGAGTTTTACATAGAGTGCAGAGAGTTTAACATAGAGTGCATCATGTTTTACATAGAGTGCATCACGTTTTACATAGCGTGCATCGAGTTTTACATAGAGTGCAGCGAGTTTTACATAGAGTGCATCGAGTTTTACATATAGTGCATCGAGTTATACATAGAGTGCAGCGAGTTTTACATAGAGTGCATCGAGTTTTACATAGAGTGCATCGAGTTTTACATAGGGTGCATATAGTTTTACATAGAGTGCATCGAGTTTTACATAGAGTGCATCACGTTTTACATAGAGTGCATTGAGTTTTACATAGTACATTGAGTTTTACATAGTACATTGAGTTTTACATATAGTACATTGAGTTTTACATAGAGTGCAGCGAGTTTTACATAGAGTGCATCAAGTTTTACATAGAGTGCATCGAGTTTAAGAGAGTACATTGAGTTTTACATAGGGTACATTGAGTTTTACATAGAGTACATCAAGTTTTACATAGAGTACATTGAGTTTTACATAGAGTGCATCTAGTTTTACATAAAGTACATATAGTTTTACATAGAGTACATTGAGTTTTACATAGAGTACATAGAGTTTTACATAGAGTGCATCGAGTTTTACATAGGGTGCATCGAGTTTTACATCGAGTTTTACATAGAGTGCATAGAGTTTTACATAGAGTGCATAGAGTTTAACAGAGTGCATCGAGTTATACATAGAGTGCAGCGAGTTTTACATAGAGTACATTGAGTTTTACATAGAGTGCATCTAGTTTTACATAAAGTACATATAGTTTTACATAGAGTACATTGAGTTTTACATAGAGTACATCGAGTTTTACATAGAGTGCATCGAGTTTTACATATAGTGCATCGAGTTTTACATAGAGTACATCGAGTTTTACATAGAGTGCATCGAGTTTTACATAGAGTGCATCGGGTTTTACATAGAGTACATCGAGTTTTACATAGAGTGCATCGAGTTTAACATAGAGTGCATCGAGTTTTACATAGAGTACATCGAGTTTTACATAGAGTGCAGCGAGTTTTACATAGAGTACATAGAGTTTTACATAGAGTGCAGCGAGTTTTACATAGAGTGCATCGAGTTTTACATATAGTGCATTAAGTTTTACATATAGTACATTTAGTTTTACATATAGTACGTTGAGTTTTACATAGAGTGCATCGAGTTTTACATAGAGTGCATCAAATTTTACATAGAGTACATCGAGTTTTACATAGAGTGCATCGAGTTTAACATAGAGTGCATCATGTTTTACATAGAGTGCATCACGTTTTACATAGCGTGCATCGAGTTTTACATAGAGTGCAGCGAGTTTTACATAGAGTGCATCGAGTTTTACATATAGTGCATCGAGTTATACATAGAGTGCAGCGAGTTTTACATAGAGTGCATCGAGTTTTACATAGAGTGCATCGAGTTTTACATAGAGTGCATATAGTTTTACATAGAGTGCATCAAGTTTTACATAGAGTGCATCGAGTTTAAGAGAGTACATCTAGTTTTACATAAAGTACATATAGTTTTACATAGAGTACATTGAGTTTTACATAGAGTACATAGAGTTTTACATAGAGTGCATCGAGTTTTACATAGGGTGCATCGAGTTTTACATCGAGTTTTACATAGAGTGCATAGAGTTTTACATAGAGTGCATAGAGTTTAACAGAGTGCATCGAGTTATACATAGAGTGCAGCGAGTTTTACATAGAGTACATTGAGTTTTACATAGAGTGCATCTAGTTTTACATAAAGTACATATAGTTTTACATAGAGTACATTGAGTTTTACATACAGTACATCGAGTTTTACATAGAGTGCATCGAGTTTTACATATAGTGCATCGAGTTTTACATAGAGTACATCGAGTTTTACATAGAGTGCATCGAGTTTAACATAGAGTGCATCGAGTTTTACATAGAGTACATCGAGTTTTACATAGAGTGCAGCGAGTTTTACATAGAGTGCATAGAGTTTTACATATAGTGCATTAAGTTTTACATATAGTACATTGAGTTTTACATAGGGTACATTGAGTTTTACATAGAGTACATCAAGCTTTACATAGAGTACATCGAGTTTTACATAGAGTGCATAGAGTTTAACATAGAGTGCATCAAGTTTTACATAGAGTACATCAAGTTTTACATAGAGTACATCAAGTTTTACATAGAGTGCAGCAAGTTTTACATAGAGTGCATCAAGTTTTACATAGAGTGCATCGAGTTTAAGAGAGTACATTGAGTTTTACATAGGGTACATTGAGTTTTACATAGCGTGCATCGAGTTTTACATAGAGTGCAGCGAGTTTTACATAGAGTGCATCGAGTTTTACATATAGTGCATCGAGTTATACATAGAGTGCAGCGAGTTTTTCATAGAGTGCATCGAGTTTTACATAGAGTGCATCGAGTTTTACATAGAGTGCATATAGTTTTACATAGAGTGCATCAAGTTTTACATAGAGTGCATCGAGTTTAAGAGAGTACATCTAGTTTTACATAAAGTACATATAGTTTTACATAGAGTACATTGAGTTTTACATAGAGTACATAGAGTTTTACATAGAGTGCATCGAGTTTTACATAGGGTGCATCGAGTTTTACATCGAGTTTTACATAGAGTGCATAGAGTTTTACATAGAGTGCATAGAGTTTAACAGAGTGCATCGAGTTATACATAGAGTGCAGCGAGTTTTACATAGAGTACATTGAGTTTTACATAGAGTGCATCTAGTTTTACATAAAGTACATATAGTTTTACATAGAGTACATTGAGTTTTACATACAGTACATCGAGTTTTACATAGAGTGCATCGAGTTTTACATATAGTGCATCGAGTTTTACATAGAGTACATCGAGTTTTACATAGAGTGCATCGAGTTTAACATAGAGTGCATCGAGTTTTACATAGAGTACATCGAGTTTTACATAGAGTGCAGCGAGTTTTACATAGAGTGCATAGAGTTTTACATATAGTGCATTAAGTTTTACATATAGTACATTGAGTTTTACATAGGGTACATTGAGTTTTACATAGAGTACATCAAGCTTTACATAGAGTACATCGAGTTTTACATAGAGTGCATAGAGTTTAACATAGAGTGCATCAAGTTTTACATAGAGTACATCAAGTTTTACATAGAGTACATCAAGTTTTACATAGAGTGCAGCGAGTTTTACATAGAGTGCATCAAGTTTTACATAGAGTGCATCGAGTTTAAGAGAGTACATTGAGTTTTACATAGGGTACATTGAGTTTTACATAGAGTACATCAAGTTTTACATAGAGTACATCGAGTTTTACATAGAGTGCATCTAGTTTTACATAAAGTACATATAGTTTTACATAGAGTACATTGAGTTTTACATAGAGTACATAGAGTTTTACATCGAGTTTTACATAGAGTGCATAGAGTTTTACATAGAGTGCATAGAGTTTAACATAGAGTGCATCGAGTTTTACATAGAGTACATCGAGTTTTACATAGAGTGCATAGAGTTATACATAGAGTGCAGCGAGTTTTACATAGAGTGCATCGAGTTTTACATAGAGTGCATCGAGTTTTACATAGAGTGCATATAGTTTTACATAGAGTGCATCGAGTTTTACATAGAGTGCATCACGTTTTACATAGAGTGCAGCGATTTTTACATAGAGTGCATCGAGTTTTACATAGAGTGCATTGAGTTTTACATAGTACATTGAGTTTTACATATAGTACATTGAGTTTTACATAGAGTGCAGCGAGTTTTACATAGAGTGCAGCGAGTTTTACATAGAGTGCAGCGAGTTTTACATAGAGTGCATCAAGTTTTACATAGAGTGCATCGAGTTTAAGAGAGTACATTGAGTTTTACATAGGGTACATTGAGTTTTACATAGAGTACATCAAGTTTTACATAGAGTACATCGAGTTTTACATAGAGTGCATCTAGTTTTACATAAAGTACATATAGTTTTACATAGAGTACATTGAGTTTTACATAGAGTACATAGAGTTTTACATAGAGTGCATCGAGTTTTACATAGGGTGCATCGAGTTTTACATCGAGTTTTACATAGAGTGCATAGAGTTTTACATATAGTGCATAGAGTTTAACAGAGTGCATCGAGTTATACATAGAGTGCAGCGAGTTTTACATAGAGTTCATTGAGTTTTACATAGAGTGCATCTAGTTTTACATAAAGTACATATAGTTTTACATAGAGTACATTGAGTTTTACATAAAGTACGTCGAGTTTTACATAGAGTGCATCGAGTTTTACATATAGTGCATCGAGTTTTACATAGAGTACATCGAGTTTTACATAGAGTGCATCGAGTTTAACATAGAGTGCATCAAGTTTTACATAGAGTACATCGAGTTTTACATAGAGTGCAGCGAGTTTTACATAGAGTGCATAGAGTTTTACATATAGTGCATTAAGTTTTACATATAGTACATTGAGTTTTACATAGGGTACATTGAGTTTTACATAGAGTACATCAAGCTTTACATAGAGTACATCGAGTTTTACATAGAGTGCATAGAGTTTAACATAGAGTGCATCAAGTTTTACATAGAGTACATCAAGTTTTACATAGAGTACATCAAGTTTTACATAGAGTACATTGAGTTTTACATAGAGTGCATCTAGTTTTACATAAAGTACATATAGTTTTACATAGAGTACATTGAGTTTTACATAGAGTACATCGAGTTTTACATAGAGTGCATCGAGTTTTACATAGAGTGCATCGGGTTTTACATAGAGTACATCGAGTTTTACATAGAGTGCATCGAGTTTAACATAGAGTGCATCGAGTTTTACATAGAGTACATCGAGTTTTACATAGAGTGCAGCGAGTTTTACATAGAGTACATATAGTTTTACATAGAGTGCAGCGAGTTTTACATATAGTGCATTACGTTTTACATATAGTACATTTAGTTTTACATATAGTACGTTGAGTTTTACATAGAGTGCATCGAGTTTTACATAGAGTGCATCGAGTTTTACATAGAGTACATCGAGTTTTACATAGAGTGCAGCGAGTTTTACATAGAGTACATAGAGTTTTACATAGAGTGCAGCGAGTTTTACATAGAGTGCATCGAGTTTTACATATAGTGCATTAAGTTTTACATATAGTACATTTAGTTTTACATATAGTATGTTGAGTTTTACATAGAGTGCATCAAGTTTTACATAGAATGCATTGAGTTTACATAGAGTGCATCGAGTTTTACATAGAGTGCATAGAGTTTAACATAGAGTGCATCATGTTTTACATAGAGTGCATCACGTTTTACATAGCGTACATTGAGTTTTACATAGAGTGCATCTAGTTTTACATAAAGTACATCTAGTTTTACATAGAGTACATTGAGTTTTACATAGAGTACATCGAGTTTTACATAGAGTGCATCGAGTTTTACATAGAGTGCATCGGGTTTTACATAGAGTACATCGAGTTTTACATAGAGTGCATCGAGTTTAACATAGAGTGCATCGAGTTTTACATAGAGTACATCGAGTTTTACATAGAGTGCAGCGAGTTTTACATAGAGTACATAGAGTTTTACATAGAGTGCAGCGAGTTTTACATAGAGTGCATCGAGTTTTACATATAGTGCATTAAGTTTTACATATAGTACATTTAGTTTTACATATAGTACGTTGAGTTTTACATAGAGTGCATCGAGTTTTACATAGAGTGCATCGAATTTTACATAGAGTACATCGAGTTTTACATAGAGTGCATCGAGTTTAACATAGAGTGCATCGAGTTTTACATAGAGTACATCGAGTTTTACATAGAGTGCAGCGAGTTTTACATAGAGTACATAGAGTTTTACATAGAGTGCAGCGAGTTTTACATAGAGTGCATCGAGTTTTACATATAGTGCATTAAGTTTTACATATAGTACATTTAGTTTTACATATAGTATGTTGAGTTTTACATAGAGTGCATCAAGTTGTACATAGAATGCATTGAGTTTACATAGAGTGCATCGAGTTTTACATAGAGTGCATAGAGTTTAACATAGAGTGCATCATGTTTTACATAGAGTGCATCACGTTTTACATAGCGTGCATCGAGTTTTACATAGAGTGCAGCGAGTTTTACATAGAGTGCATCGAGTTTTACATATAGTGCATCGAGTTATACATAGAGTGCAGCGAGTTTTACATAGAGTGCATCGAGTTTTACATAGAGTGCATCGAGTTTTACATAGGGTGCATATAGTTTTACATAGAGTGCATCGAGTTTTACATAGAGTGCATCACGTTTTACATAGAGTGCAGCGATTTTTACATAGAGTGCATCGAGTTTTACATAGAGTGCATTGAGTTTTACATAGTACATTGAGTTTTACATATAGTACATTGAGTTTTACATAGAGTGCAGCGAGTTTTACATAGAGTGCATCAAGTTTTACATAGAGTGCATCGAGTTTAAGAGAGTACATTGAGTTTTACATAGGGCACATTGAGTTTTACATAGAGTACATCAAGTTTTACATAGAGTACATCGAGTTTTACATAGAGTGCATCTAGTTTTACATAAAGTACATATAGTTTTACATAGAGTACATTGAGTTTTACATAGAGTACATAGAGTTTTACATAGAGTGCATCGAGTTTTACATAGGGTGCATCGAGTTTTACATCGAGTTTTACATAGAGTGCATAGAGTTTTACATAGAGTGCATAGAGTTTAACAGAGTGCATCGAGTTATACATAGAGTGCAGCGAGTTTTACATAGAGTACATTGAGTTTTACATAGAGTGCATCTAGTTTTACATAAAGTACATATAGTTTTACATAGAGTACATTGAGTTTTACATAGAGTACATCGAGTTTTACATAGAGTGCATCGAGTTTTACATATAGTGCATCGAGTTTTACATAGAGTACATCGAGTTTTACATAGAGTGCATCGAGTTTTACATAGAGTGCATCGGGTTTTACATAGAGTACATCGAGTTTTACATAGAGTGCATCGAGTTTAACATAGAGTGCATCGAGTTTTACATAGAGTACATCGAGTTTTACATAGAGTGCAGCGAGTATTACATAGAGTACATAGAGTTTTACATAGAGTGCAGCGAGTTTTACATAGAGTGCATCGAGTTTTACATATAGTGCATTAAGTTTTACATATAGTACATTTAGTTTTACATATAGTACGTTGAGTTTTACATAGAGTGCATCGAGTTTTACATAGAGTGCATCAAATTTTACATAGAGTACATCGAGTTTTACATAGAGTGCATCGAGTTTAACATAGAGTGCATCGAGTTTTACATAGAGTACATCGAGTTTTACATAGAGTGCAGCGAGTTTTACATAGAGTACATAGAGTTTTACATAGAGTGCAGCGAGTTTTACATAGAGCGCATCGAGTTTTACATATAGTGCATCGAGTTATACATAGAGTGCAGCGAGTTTTACATAGAGTGCATCGAGTTTAACATAGAGTGCATCAAGTTTTACATAGAGTACATCGAGTTTTACATAGAGTGCAGCGAGTTTTACATAGAGTGCATAGAGTTTTACATATAGTGCATTAAGTTTTACATATAGTACATTGAGTTTTACATAGGGTACATTGAGTTTTACATAGAGTACATCAAGCTTTACATAGAGTACATCGAGTTTTACATAGAGTGCATAGAGTTTAACATAGAGTGCATCAAGTTTTACATAGAGTACATCAAGTTTTACATAGAGTACATCAAGTTTTACATAGAGTACATTGAGTTTTACATAGAGTGCATCTAGTTTTACATAAAGTACATATAGTTTTACATAGAGTACATTGAGTTTTACATAGAGTACATCGAGTTTTACATAGAGTGCATCGAGTTTTACATAGAGTGCATCGGGTTTTACATAGAGTACATCGAGTTTTACATAGAGTGCATCGAGTTTAACATAGAGTGCATCGAGTTTTACATAGAGTACATCGAGTTTTACATAGAGTGCAGCGAGTTTTACATAGAGTACATATAGTTTTACATAGAGTGCAGCGAGTTTTACATATAGTGCATTACGTTTTACATATAGTACATTTAGTTTTACATATAGTACGTTGAGTTTTACATAGAGTGCATCGAGTTTTACATAGAGTGCATCGAGTTTTACATAGAGTACATCGAGTTTTACATAGAGTGCAGCGAGTTTTACATAGAGTACATAGAGTTTTACATAGAGTGCAGCGAGTTTTACATAGAGTGCATCGAGTTTTACATATAGTGCATTAAGTTTTACATATAGTACATTTAGTTTTACATATAGTATGTTGAGTTTTACATAGAGTGCATCAAGTTTTACATAGAATGCATTGAGTTTACATAGAGTGCATCGAGTTTTACATAGAGTGCATAGAGTTTAACATAGAGTGCATCATGTTTTACATAGAGTGCATCACGTTTTACATAGCGTACATTGAGTTTTACATAGAGTGCATCTAGTTTTACATAAAGTACATCTAGTTTTACATAGAGTACATTGAGTTTTACATAGAGTACATCGAGTTTTACATAGAGTGCATCGAGTTTTACATAGAGTGCATCGGGTTTTACATAGAGTACATCGAGTTTTACATAGAGTGCATCGAGTTTAACATAGAGTGCATCGAGTTTTACATAGAGTACATCGAGTTTTACATAGAGTGCAGCGAGTTTTACATAGAGTACATAGAGTTTTACATAGAGTGCAGCGAGTTTTACATAGAGTGCATCGAGTTTTACATATAGTGCATTAAGTTTTACATATAGTACATTTAGTTTTACATATAGTACGTTGAGTTTTACATAGAGTGCATCGAGTTTTACATAGAGTGCATCGAATTTTACATAGAGTACATCGAGTTTTACATAGAGTGCATCGAGTTTAACATAGAGTGCATCGAGTTTTACATAGAGTACATCGAGTTTTACATAGAGTGCAGCGAGTTTTACATAGAGTACATAGAGTTTTACATAGAGTGCAGCGAGTTTTACATAGAGTGCATCGAGTTTTACATATAGTGCATTAAGTTTTACATATAGTACATTTAGTTTTACATATAGTATGTTGAGTTTTACATAGAGTGCATCAAGTTGTACATAGAATGCATTGAGTTTACATAGAGTGCATCGAGTTTTACATAGAGTGCATAGAGTTTAACATAGAGTGCATCATGTTTTACATAGAGTGCATCACGTTTTACATAGCGTGCATCGAGTTTTACATAGAGTGCAGCGAGTTTTACATAGAGTGCATCGAGTTTTACATATAGTGCATCGAGTTATACATAGAGTGCAGCGAGTTTTACATAGAGTGCATCGAGTTTTACATAGAGTGCATCGAGTTTTACATAGGGTGCATATAGTTTTACATAGAGTGCATCGAGTTTTACATAGAGTGCATCACGTTTTACATAGAGTGCAGCGATTTTTACATAGAGTGCATCGAGTTTTACATAGAGTGCATTGAGTTTTACATAGTACATTGAGTTTTACATATAGTACATTGAGTTTTACATAGAGTGCAGCGAGTTTTACATAGAGTGCATCAAGTTTTACATAGAGTGCATCGAGTTTAAGAGAGTACATTGAGTTTTACATAGGGCACATTGAGTTTTACATAGAGTACATCAAGTTTTACATAGAGTACATCGAGTTTTACATAGAGTGCATCTAGTTTTACATAAAGTACATATAGTTTTACATAGAGTACATTGAGTTTTACATAGAGTACATAGAGTTTTACATAGAGTGCATCGAGTTTTACATAGGGTGCATCGAGTTTTACATCGAGTTTTACATAGAGTGCATAGAGTTTTACATAGAGTGCATAGAGTTTAACAGAGTGCATCGAGTTATACATAGAGTGCAGCGAGTTTTACATAGAGTACATTGAGTTTTACATAGAGTGCATCTAGTTTTACATAAAGTACATATAGTTTTACATAGAGTACATTGAGTTTTACATAGAGTACATCGAGTTTTACATAGAGTGCATCGAGTTTTACATATAGTGCATCGAGTTTTACATAGAGTACATCGAGTTTTACATAGAGTGCATCGAGTTTTACATAGAGTGCATCGGGTTTTACATAGAGTACATCGAGTTTTACATAGAGTGCATCGAGTTTAACATAGAGTGCATCGAGTTTTACATAGAGTACATCGAGTTTTACATAGAGTGCAGCGAGTATTACATAGAGTACATAGAGTTTTACATAGAGTGCAGCGAGTTTTACATAGAGTGCATCGAGTTTTACATATAGTGCATTAAGTTTTACATATAGTACATTTAGTTTTACATATAGTACGTTGAGTTTTACATAGAGTGCATCGAGTTTTACATAGAGTGCATCAAATTTTACATAGAGTACATCGAGTTTTACATAGAGTGCATCGAGTTTAACATAGAGTGCATCGAGTTTTACATAGAGTACATCGAGTTTTACATAGAGTGCAGCGAGTTTTACATAGAGTACATAGAGTTTTACATAGAGTGCAGCGAGTTTTACATAGAGCGCATCGAGTTTTACATATAGTGCATCGAGTTATACATAGAGTGCAGCGAGTTTTACATAGAGTGCATCGAGTTTTACATAGAGTGCATCGAGTTTTACATAGAGTGCATATAGTTTTACATAGAGTGCATCGAGTTTTACATAGAGTGCATCACGTTTTACATAGAGTGCAGCGATTTTTACATAGAGTGCATCGAGTTTTACATAGAGTGCATTGAGTTTTACATAGTACATTGAGTTTTACATATAGTACATTGAGTTTTACATAGAGTGCAGCGAGTTTTACATAGAGTGCATCAAGTTTTACATAGAGTGCATCGAGTTTAAGAGAGTACATTGAGTTTTACATAGGGTACATTGAGTTTTACATAGAGTACATCAAGTTTTACATAGAGTACATCGAGTTTTACATAGAGTGCATCTAGTTTTACATAAAGTACATATAGTTTTACATAGAGTACATTGAGTTTTACATAGAGTACATAGAGTTTTACATAGAGTGCATCGAGTTTTACATAGGGTGCATCGAGTTTTACATCGAGTTTTACATAGAGTGCATAGAGTTTTACATAGAGTGCATAGAGTTTAACAGAGTGCATCGAGTTATACATAGAGTGCAGCGAGTTTTACATAGAGTACATTGAGTTTTACATAGAGTGCATCTAGTTTTACATAAAGTACATATAGTTTTACATAGAGTACATTGAGTTTTAAATACAGTACGTCGAGTTTTACATAGAGTGCATCGAGTTTTACATATAGTGCATCGAGTTTTACATAGAGTACATCGAGTTTTACATAGAGTGCATCGAGTTTAACATAGAGTGCATCAAGTTTTACATAGAGTACATCGAGTTTTACATAGAGTGCAGCGAGTTTTACATAGAGTGCATAGAGTTTTACATATAGTGCATTAAGTTTTACATATAGTACATTGAGTTTTACATAGGGTACATTGAGTTTTACATAGAGTACATCAAGCTTTACATAGAGTACATCGAGTTTTACATAGAGTGCATAGAGTTTAACATAGAGTGCATCAAGTTTTACATAGAGTACATCAAGTTTTACATAGAGTACATCAAGTTTTACATAGAGTACATTGAGTTTTACATAGAGTGCATCTAGTTTTACATAAAGTACATATAGTTTTACATAGAGTACATTGAGTTTTACATAGAGTACATCGAGTTTTACATAGAGTGCATCGAGTTTTACATAGAGTGCATCGGGTTTTACATAGAGTACATCGAGTTGTACATAGAGTGCATCGAGTTTAACATAGAGTGCATCGAGTTTTACATAGAGTACATATAGTTTTACATAGAGTGCAGCGAGTTTTACATAGAGTGCATCGAGTTTTACATATAGTGCATTAAGTTTTACATATAGTACATTTAGTTTTACATATAGTACGTTGAGTTTTACATAGAGTGCATCGAGTTTTACATAGAGTGCATCGAGTTTTACATAGAGTACATCGAGTTTTACATAGAGTGCAGCGAGTTTTACATAGAGTACATAGAGTTTTACATAGAGTGCAGCGAGTTTTACATAGAGTGCATCGAGTTTTACATATAGTGCATTAAGTTTTACATATAGTACATTTAGTTTTACATATAGTATGTTGAGTTTTACATAGAGTGCATCAAGTTTTACATAGAATGCATTGAGTTTACATAGAGTGCATCGAGTTTTACATAGAGTGCATAGAGTTTAACATAGAGTGCATCATGTTTTACATAGAGTGCATCACGTTTTACATAGCGTGCATCGAGTTTTACATAGAGTGCAGCGAGTTTTACATAGAGTGCATCGAGTTTTACATATAGTGCATCGAGTTATACATAGAGTGCAGCGAGTTTTACATAGAGTGCATCGAGTTTTACATAGAGTGCATCGAGTTTTACATAGAGTGCATATAGTTTTACATAGAGTGCATCGAGTTTTACATAGAGTGCATCACGTTTTACATAGAGTGCAGCGATTTTTACATAGAGTGCATCGAGTTTTACATAGAGTGCATTGAGTTTTACATAGTACATTGAGTTTTACATATAGTACATTGAGTTTTACATAGAGTGCAGCGAGTTTTACATAGAGTGCATCAAGTTTTACATAGAGTGCATCGAGTTTAAGAGAGTACATTGAGTTTTACATAGGGTACATTGAGTTTTACATAGAGTACATCAAGTTTTACATAGAGTACATCGAGTTTTACATAGAGTGCATCTAGTTTTACATAAAGTACATATAGTTTTACATAGAGTACATTGAGTTTTACATAGAGTACATAGAGTTTTACATAGAGTGCATCGAGTTTTACATAGGGTGCATCGAGTTTTACATCGAGTTTTACATAGAGTGCATAGAGTTTTACATAGAGTGCATAGAGTTTAACAGAGTGCATCGAGTTATACATAGAGTGCAGCGAGTTTTACATAGAGTACATTGAGTTTTACATAGAGTGCATCTAGTTTTACATAAAGTACATATAGTTTTACATAGAGTACATTGAGTTTTACATAGAGTGCATCTAGTTTTACATAAAGTACATATAGTTTTACATAGAGTACATTGAGTTTTACATAGAGTACATCGAGTTTTACATAGAGTGCATCGAGTTTTACATATAGTGCATCGAGTTTTACATAGAGTACATCGAGTTTTACATAGAGTGCATCGAGTTTTACATAGAGTGCATCGGGTTTTACATAGAGTACATCGAGTTTTACATAGAGTGCATCGAGTTTAACATAGAGTGCATCGAGTTTTACATAGAGTACATCGAGTTTTACATAGAGTGCAGCGAGTTTTACATAGAGTACATAGAGTTTTACATAGAGTGCAGCGAGTTTTACATAGAGTGCATCGAGTTTTACATATAGTGCATTAAGTTTTACATATAGTACATTTAGTTTTACATATAGTACGTTGAGTTTTACATAGAGTGCATCGAGTTTTACATAGAGTGCATCAAATTTTACATAGAGTACATCGAGTTTTACATAGAGTGCATCGAGTTTTACATAGAGTGCAGCGAGTTTTACATAGAGTACATAAAGTTTTACATAGAGTGCAGCGAGTTTTACATAGAGTGCATCGAGTTTTACATATAGTGCATTAAGTTTTACATATAGTACATTTAGTTTTACATATAGTACGTTGAGTTTTACATAGAGTGCATCGAGTTTTACATAGAGTGCATAGAGTTCAACATAGAGTGCATCATGTTTTACATAGAGTGCATCACGTTTTACATAGCGTGCATCGAGTTTTACATAGAGTGCAGCGAGTTTTACATAGAGTGCATCAAGTTTTACATATAGTGCATCGAGTTATACATAGAGTGCAGCGAGTTTTACATAGAGTGCATCGAGTTTTACATAGAGTGCATATAGTTTTACATAGAGTGCATCGAGTTTTACATAGAGTGCATCACGTTTTACATAGAGTGCAGCGATTTTTACATAGAGTGCATCGAGTTTTACATAGAGTGCATTGAGTTTTACATAGTACATTGAGTTTTACATATAGTACATTGAGTTTTACATAGAGTGCAGCGAGTTTTACATAGAGTGCATCAAGTTTTACATAGAGTGCATCGAGTTTAAGAGAGTACATTGAGTTTTACATAGGGTACATTGAGTTTTACATAGAGTACATCAAGTTTTACATAGAGTACATCGAGTTTTACATAGAGTGCATCTAGTTTTACATAAAGTACATATAGTTTTACATAGAGTACATTGAGTTTTACATAGAGTACATCGAGTTTTACATAGAGTGCAGCGAGTTTTACATAGAGTGCATATAGTTTTACATATAGTGCATTAAGTTTTACATATAGTACATTGAGTTTTACATATAGTGCATTAAGTTTTACATATAGTACATTGAGTTTTACATAGAGTGCATCAAGTTTTACATAGAATGCATTGAGTTTACATAGAGTGCATCGAGTTTTACATAGAGTGCATATAGTTTAACATAGAGTGCATAGAATTTTACATATAGTGCATTAAGTTTTACATATAGTACATTGAGTTTTACATATAGTGCATTAAGTTTTACATATAGTACATTGAGTTTTACATAGAGTGCATCAAGTTTTACATAGAGTGCATCTAGTTTTACATAAAGTACATATAGTTTTACATAGAGTACATTGAGTTTTACATAGAGTACATCGAGTTTTACATAGAGTGCAGCGAGTTTTACATAGAGTGCATATAGTTTTACATATAGTGCATTAAGTTTTACATATAGTACATTGAGTTTTACATATAGTGCATTAAGTTTTACATATAGTACATTGAGTTTTACATAGAGTGCATCAAGTTTTACATAGAATGCATTGAGTTTACATAGAGTGCATCGAGTTTTACATAGAGTGCATATAGTTTAACATAGAGTGCATAGAATTTTACATATAGTGCATTAAGTTTTACATATAGTACATTGAGTTTTACATATAGTGCATTAAGTTTTACATATAGTACATTGAGTTTTACATAGAGTGCATCAAGTTTTACATAGAGTGCATCGAGTTTTACATATAGTGCATCGAGTTATACATAGAGTGCAGCAAGTTTTACATAGAGTTCATCGAGTTTTACATAGAGTGCATCGAGTTTTACATAGAGTGCATAGAGTTTTACATAGAGTACATAGAGTTTTACATAGAGTGCATCACGTTTTACATAGAGTGCATCGAGTTTTACATAGAGTGCATTGAGTTTTACATAGTACATTGAGTTTTACATATAGTGCATCAAGTTTTACATAGAGTGCAGCGAATTTTACATAGAGTGCATATAGTTTTACATATAGTGCATTAAGTTTTACATATAGTACATTGAGTTTTACATATAGTGCATTAAGTTTTACATATAGTACATTGAGTTTTACATAGAGTGCATCAAGTTTTACATAGAGTGCATCGAGTTTTACATATAGTGCATCGAGTTATACATAGAGTGCAGCAAGTTTTACATAGAGTTCATCGAGTTTTACATAGAGTGCATCGAGTTTTACATAGAGTGCATATAGTTTTACATAGAGTACATCGAGTTTTACATAGAGTGCATCACGTTTTACATAGCGTGCATCAAGTTTTACATAGAGTGCAGCAATTTTTACATAGAGTGCATCGAGTTTTACATAGAGTGCATTGAGTTTTACATAGTACATTGAGTTTTACATATAGTGCATCAAGTTTTACATAGAGTGCAGCGAGTTTTACATAGAGTGCATTGAGTTTTACATAGAGTACATCAAGTTTTACATAGAGTACATCAAGTTTTACATAGAGTACATCGAGTTTTACATAGAGTGCATCGAGTTTTACATAGAGTGCATCGGGTTTTACATAGAGTACATCGAGTTTTACATAGAGTGCATCGAGTTTAACATAGAGTGCATCGAGTTTTACATAGAGTACATCGAGTTTTACATAGAGTGCAGCGAGTTTTACATAGAGTACATAGAGTTTTACATAGAGTGCAGCGAGTTTTACATAGAGTGCATCGAGTTTTACATATAGTGCATTAAGTTTTACATATAGTACATTTAGTTTTACATATAGTACGTTGAGTTTTACATAGAGTGCATCGAGTTTTACATAGAGTGCATAGAGTTCAACATAGAGTGCATCATGTTTTACATAGAGTGCATCACGTTTTACATAGCGTGCATCGAGTTTTACATAGAGTGCAGCGAGTTTTACATAGAGTCCATCAAGTTTTACATATAGTGCATCGAGTTATACATAGAGTGCAGCGAGTTTTACATAGAGTGCATCGAGTTTTACATAGAGTGCATATAGTTTTACATAGAGTGCATCGAGTTTTACATAGAGTGCATCACGTTTTACATAGAGTGCAGCGATTTTTACATAGAGTGCATCGAGTTTTACATAGAGTGCATTGAGTTTTACACAGTACATTGAGTTTTACATATAGTACATTGAGTTTTACATAGAGTGCAGCGAGTTTTACATAGAGTGCATCAAGTTTTACATAGAGTGCATCGAGTTTAAGAGAGTACATTGAGTTTTACATAGGGTACATTGAGTTTTACATAGAGTACATCAAGTTTTACATAGAGTACATCGAGTTTTACATAGAGTGCATCTAGTTTTACATAAAATACATATAGTTTTACATAGAGTACATTGAGTTTTACATAGAGTACATCGAGTTTTACATAGAGTGCAGCGAGTTTTACATAGAGTGCATAGAGTTTTACATATAGTGCATTAAGTTTTACATATAGTACATTGAGTTTTACATATAGTGCATTAAGTTTTACATATAGTACATTGAGTTTTACATAGAGTGCATCAAGTTTTAAATAGAATGCATTGAGTTTACATAGAGTGCATCGAGTTTTACATAGAGTGCATATAGTTTAACATAGAGTGCAGCGAGTTTTACATAGAGTGCATCGAGTTTTACATATAGTGCATCGAGTTATACATAGAGTGCAGCAAGTTTTACATAGAGTTCATCGAGTTTTACATAGAGTGCATCGAGTTTTACATAGAGTGCATAGAGTTTTACATAGAGTACATCGAGTTTTACATAGAGTGCATCACGTTTTACATAGCGTGCATCAAGTTTTACATAGAGTGCAGCGATTTTTACATAGAGTGCATCGAGTTTTACATAGAGTGCATTGAGTTTTACATAGTACATTGAGTTTTACATATAGTGCATCACGTTTTACATAGAGTGCAGCGAGTTTTACATAGAGTGCATTGAGTTTTACATAGAGTGCATTGAGTTTTACATATAGTGCATTGAGTTTTACATAGAGTACATCAAGTTTTACATAGAGTACATCAAGTTTTACATAGAGTACATCAAGTTTTACATAGAGTGCATAGAGTTTTACATAGAGTGCATTGCGTTTTACATAGAGTGCATTGAGTTTTACATAGAGTGCATCGAGTTTTACAAGTCAAGTCAAGAGTACATCTAGTTTTACATAGAGTACACCCGTGTATCGCGTTGTATTGTGTGTCGATTGGAAGGGAAAAAAAGAAACACCTAAATGGTTGCTTAGTCTTCTACAATGCATTCGTAATGCAACCTTTTTCGCATAAATCCATCTTATGTTTTATTCACAGCTGGAGACGCTACGAAGGCACAGGTGTTGAAGACGTCTTCGCTCTTTCGAGACGCAGCCAAGAGTGTATTGTTTACAGTATCCTTTGAATCCGTAGCTATTATTTCCGTCACATCTCCCGGAAAGGCGGAAGGACACGATTTCTGTCTTCAATTCTTAATGAGATATCTAAAAAAATCTAAATTCTCAGCTTCTTAAATTACATTTTAAAGTCAGATCAGACATTTTTCCTCCACCACCCGCTCTGAACTGAGTAATGGTCACAGCAGATTACAAACACGTCCGTGTGAATTCACAATGCTCTCTCCTCGCTCCCCCAGAGCCACACAAACACTGTCCTCCATGGAAACCATTACGGGGGCCCACCAACCCCCCCCACCCCACATGTCACACTCGCATGCATTCAACTGCATCTTCCTTTTCCCGTGATTCCACTCTCAATTATTTAAGAATGAAATAACAGTTTTCAAGCGTTAATAATTTACTGGAGATGCCTAACTGGCGAGGCGGGCGCCAGAGTAAGCTCCCATTTATCCCCCCCCCCCCCCGTAATTATTAATCCTTTGTTTCAGGAGGAGGAATCAGAGAGAGAGAGAGAGATAGAGAGAGAGAGAGAGAGAGAGAGACGGAGACGGAGACGGAGACGGAGAGGGAGAGGGAGAGACGCCGGCGTTCCCAAATAAGCCGCCCACGCTTTGATTGTCTCATTTCGGCGACACTCTGCTCGTCGGTGATGAAATGGGAATCTGGAGCTCTCTCTCTTGTGTGGTCGTCCGATTGTCTGATAGTCGTCTCGGAGACTGCACGTGCCGGGATTAGGTGGGGGAGGGGAGAGCGTTTGGATAGGCAAGTCGCTCCGGTTATTAGGGGTGGGAATCACCAGAGGCCTCACGATACAATATTATCACGATACTTGTCACAATACGATAGTATTGCTGTTCAAAATATATTGCGATATACTGAGTATTGCGATATTAATATTGTGATATATTGCGCTGTATTACCTTTTTTCGACTGCAAAGTAAAACTTTGTCAACATGTTTTATCTAATAAAATAACGTTTTCAGTCTGTTCATCTCTCACTTCAATCGTTTTTATTGCAGCAAATGGGATTTTCTCAAGCAGACAGATGTCAACACTGTAATCTGTGTTGCATGTACCTGACAAAATGAACTGTTTGTATTACAGTCATATTCCAATTTAACTGAATGCACACGTGTGCGTGTGTGTGTGTGTGTGTGTGTGTGTGTGTGTGTGTGTGTGTGTGTGTGTGTGTGTGTGTGTGTGTGTGTGTGTGTGTGTGGACTACTGTACTATTACAGGTATTGAAATGCAACTTCCTTATACAAAAGAAAAGAATAATAATTAAAAATAAAATTTAAGAATTAAAAATAATAATAATAATAAAATATCGATACTTGGCGTCCTTGTATCGATACAGTATCGCGATACTATACTGTATCGCTATTTCCCCCCACCACTACCGGTTATGTGTCGAGGTTTCTAATCGTTTGGAACGAGGACGGAATAAAAAGCATGTCGTTTAACGGACCGATCCGAATGGTCCTTATTGACGGCCGTCTAACTGTTAGATGACCTGTTTATTGCATAGGATTGGTGTGTGCTTGAGTCCATAATATGATCCTTGGTCCTCGTGAGCCCCTGTAAGGGTCTGATGCCAGGGTTAGTTTTGTGTCAAAACAGTCTTTTCATTAGCATCATTCTTCGTGATAACAAACATTGAACTATGTATAGGCCTCTCTCTGCTCCGACTAACTGTACAAGGTGTATTTAGTCAACTATTAATTATCCTAAGAGGCATAATGAAATGATTAACTTGGGTGACTTCAATAGTAACTGTTTAGTTCTGTTGACTGTCTGGTCCTTCAGGTCCAGTTTGCTCTGAACAGGGTAAATCTGCATTTTGCTATGATGCCCCTCTAGCTCATGGAATGAACTCCAACAGTCCTTAAAGCTTGAGATTAGTGATGCACCGATGTGAAAATTGTGGCCGATACCGATAACCGATATTAATATTGCTGTACTGGCCGATACCGATATTTACCGATGTCGATATCTCTATATAGAAAACACTTTTTTATGATAATCAAATAAATTGCTATTTTCCAAAACGCATTTTCTTTTTTACTTTTGTAACTTATTTTCAGAAATGACTGATATTTTGAAACGATAACCAAAACATGTACACATTGTTTTACCGATGTGTAAAAAAATTACGATATCGGCCGATATTATATCGGCGGCCGATATATAGTGCATCACTATTTGAGATGCTCCCCTCTGTTGCAGAGTTTAATTTCTTTTTCTATCCACTTTTTCTCCTTTTTAAATTTTTTTTCTCCCATCCCAATTTCGTATCGCCAATTCTCCCCTTCAATTCTCCCCTCCCCTGTCTTGAACGTTGCTAGACTATGCCTCCCACTGGTCGGCTGCAGTGAGGATAGAAGCCTTGCATCACGCGTCCCCTCCGGTACACGAGGAGGCAGCCTGTCGCATCATTTCACCAGACAGCGCGGACTCTCAGTGGCGAGGTGTAACGCGTGGGAGGCTCACGCTGCCCCCGATACTTCCTGTCTCTGCTGTGGAGGCGTCACCCAACCGACCTGTAGGAGTCACTGTCCTCAACGTCCAATCCCCACCCACCGACTTCCACCCGCTACCTCTGCCAATTGAGATAGTGGAACCTGGAACAGCCTTTTCAAACATGTCTTTTTTATGATGCATATCTTGTGTCTTACCAATTTTCTTTTTTTCTATGCCTATTTTTATTATTGTATTTTGCACAATCAACGCGGGCATGACCACCCGCATTTCACTGTATGCCCTGGTATGTATGTCACAAATAAACCTCTTGATTCTTGATTGATTCTTGAAGCAAAGCGTTGGCCAAACATTGCTTATCTTTAGACGCTGCTGGTTGGGAAACCTACAGATCCTTTTTTTTATATAGATATAGAAGTGCAAAACAAGGCATGCAGAATCCAACTATAAAGAGTTTTCATAACCCTAGTATAGACAGTTTTGGAACAGTATTCTCAATCAAACTAATAAAAGCTTGATAAACCAGACACAAATTCATAATTAAATTACTTCCGATTCTTTACTTACTTCATGTGCTTTTTAATCAGCATTCCTCTTATATCGGAGCGTCCCGGCGATTTAATTCTAGGGTATGGCTGTTTCCTCAAACTTGATTACTTCTAATGGTTCATTTTCCTTTAGAGAAATCTTGCCTACTGATGTGTTTCATGCTGGTCCAGACGGTTTGGAAGCCAAATGTGTTAAACCTGCTGCTCAGGTAATAATGAATCCCCTTGTAGATTTATTTAACTCGTCTCCGTCTGTTTCTTTGATTCCCCCTCTTTTCTTTTTTTTTTATATACTTTTTCTCCCCGTTTTCTATTTTCTCCCTTCCCCAATTTCGTATTGTACAATTCTACCCTCCCCTGTCTCGAATGTTGTTAGGCCATGCCTCCCACAAGCCGGCTGCAATGTGGACAAAGCCTTGCATCACGTGTCCCCTCCGGTACACGAGGAGGCAGCCGTCGCATCTTTTCACCTGCACAGGTCGATCTCTCAGTCTGTCAGTCTGCGTGGGAGGGACACGCCGCCCCCGTCACTTCCTGATTCTACTGCGTAGGCGCACCAACCGACCTGTGGGAGTCGCTGTCCACAACGTCCGATCCCCACCCACCAGCTTCCCACCCCCTAATACTGCCAATTGTATTAGTATGAACGACCAGCCAAGCTGGTAGCAACGCCGAGAGCTGGGCTCGAACCCAGCATCTCCTGCGTTGGTGGTGAGCGCCTTGCCCACTGCGCCACCTAGCCGCCCCGATTCCCCCTTTTTTCAAAGGTGGAGACCCATCCGATGGGAATAGTTATCGACCAATTTATATTATTTGTACTATTGCAAAAATATTTGAGAAACACGTGTTTATCACAGTGCATCAATCTTCAATGTTTTATCTTTTAGACATAACCTTTTCCGCCATCACGGCTCTTTTACAAGTCGCAAATAATGTGTTCTCATATTTTGATATGGTAGATCACTACCTCCTCCTCAAAAGGCTCTCCTCTGGTTTAATGCCTATCTTCATAATACACGTCAGTGTGTTGTCTTTCAGGGTTCTCAGTCCGACTATTTCATTGTTGAAAAGGGTGTTCCACAGGGGTCCACCTTGGGACTACTTGTTTGAATTCTTTTGTTATTATGTTTTTATAGAAATGTATTAACGACTTACCTCAGATATGCTGGGTCTCAAATAATAAACGTCAAACGATTTTATTTAGAATTTCATTCCACATGTTTGCTCATAATTCTCTCAAACTCACAACACGCAATCCACACACAAGCACCATAAGGTCAGGCAAAAGATTTGCTTTTAACACCCATAAGAATAGCACTTTAAACCTAGTCTATTGGTCACCTTGAGCCACACCCTCCCCCCTCCCAACCATCCTAGGCATTTAACAAAAGCAAAAAGAGGTATTGAACTCTGATCTACCGCATGGCAAACGCAAAGAATGTGCGGTCAACTACCACAATGAATCATGGAACCGTGGCACTCTCATCAGTCAAGGAGAGATAAGGCTTTCGTGGAAAGCAAACAGCGAAGCCTACATGTTGAAGACCCAATCGATACAGACATTACTGCCAATGTGCTTCTAATAGCAAATGTGCAGACATTACTGCCAATGTGCTTCTAATAGCAAATGATACAGACATTACTGCCAATGTGCTTCTGATAGCAAATTATACAGACATTACTGCCAATGTGCTTCTGATAGCAAATGATACAGACATTACTGCCAATGTGCTTCTGATAGCAAAAGATACAGACATTACTGTTAATGTGCTTCTAATAGCAAATGATACAGACATTACTGCCAATGTGCTTCTGATAGCAAATAATACAGACCTTACTGCCAATGTGCTTCTGATAGCAAATGTGCAGACATTACTGCCAATGTGCTTCTGATGGCAAATGATACAGACATTACTGCCAATGTGCTTCTAATAGCAAATGATGATACAGATATTACTGCCAATGTGCTTCTAATAGCAAATTATACAGACATTACTGCCAATGTGCTTCTGATAGCAAATGATACAGACATTACTGCCAATGTGCTTCTGATAGCAAATGATACAGACATTACTGCCAATGTGCTTCTGATAGCAAATGATACAGACATTACTGCCAATGTGCTTCTGATAGCAAATGCATTCCAGTCTCTTGGCTTAACGTTGAAAATAGATTGTCTTCTAATATACTTGTGCTGTTCAAGTTGGTCATGAGCAGTAACACTCCTTTTTAGATTCACTTTTAAAAATAATCTTAAATTGTATTTAACAATGTAAAGTTTTTTTTTTTTTTTTTTTTTTTTTTCTGTTTCTGTGCTTGCATGTAATTTTAGCCATATTAATTGTTAGTTTCATTATGCATTGTGTGTTGAGTACTGACTTTTAATAATTTTGTTTTGTAATAATAATGGTTTTTGTATGTTTTTTTTGTGTTGACCCCAGGAAGACTAGCTGGTTGCTATGGCACCAGCTAATGGGGATCCGCAATCAAGTCAAAATTAAATCAAATCAGTCGTGCATTTCGACTGCAGCAAAACAAAAAGGCTAGAGGGTCACGGTCAGTGTGTGCAACACAACGCCACGTGTCTCTGTTCCTTTTCTCCAGCTCCCGCTCGCCTTTTCCAGAGCCACGTGTCGCACAGTCTACGCCCGGTAAAGAACATGATATATATATATAATTTTTATTCAATCAACCCGTTTGGGGACTGCGGATTTCCAATAGGGTTACAAATACTATGTATACGCATTATGTATGGCGTATATCTCTGCATGAGAAGCCGCATTGTGCCGCACCGGACTAATTATCTGGTCTCTTGAAGGCGCATCACTGGGCTTTTATTAATGGAGATCATAGCGGCGCCGGGAAGGGAGTAATTTCCCAGAGACTCTGAGGAAATCTCGGCTGTGCGAAGATTAACAGCCGGCGGGCGAGTCGTTCCTCTCTCCTGTAGGTGACGGATGCGACGTGATATGAGTCGACACACCGTTTGACGGATACCGACCTAAGACAATGCGGAGAGCTTCTCCGATCAATCTCGGCACACGCCGGACGTATATAAAGGGAACTGGGGACGAAGCTTATCTTGTCTCTATTTCGGGGAGGGAAGGTGATCTCGAATGAAAGGGTAGGAAGGGACCCGCAACGGTATCGTCTTAATAATTCAGGGTTTTCCTGTGGCTCAAGTGAAAGTCAATAGTTTCCTCTCTCTCTCTCTCTCTCTCTCTCTCTCTCTCTCTCTCTCTCTCTCTCTCTCTCTCTCTCTCTCTCTCTCTCTCTCTCTCTCTCTCTCTCTCTCTCTCTCTCTCTCTCTCTCTCTCTCTCTCTCTCTCTCTCTCTCTGTTTGTTTTCCATTTGCCAAAAACCGCAATGTATAATTAAACGCGTCCTTCGGGGACATTAAAATGTCATGCCTGACTTTCAATAATAAAACGTAAAAGGACCCTCCCCTCCAATCAATGGCGGGGGCGAGACAAAAATACAAAAACGTGGCACGGGAAGAAAGGAAGAAAGACACAGGGAAAAACAAAAGACAGTGGTGTATGTATGAGTGAGGGACATATAAAAAGGTAGCATGGTGACGTATCCTCTGGGAAATTTAAAGGTCTTAAGTGACTGATAAGGCCATAACTCAACAGGGCAGTGGCAGAGTGGCAGCTCCCTTGAGTGACTCGAGTTTTATTGCCGTAAAGCGTTGCCCCACCACCCCTCCAACCCCCACCCCAATCACCGGTCCATCAGATAAGGCCCCGTTCTCCTACTCACACGTCGTGCACGTAGCAGGGGTAGGGCATCTGCTGCACAAACACCCCCAGGGGCCGGGCCTTCTTCCTGGCCGTGGCGGCGTGCGTCCGGACGATGCCGTGGTCCATCATGTCCTGCAGATAGGCGAAGCCTCCCGATATGTAGCGCAGGTCGTTAGCGGCGCTGTCCCGAGCGCCGGGGGACCACAGTCTTATGGGGAAAAAGGACACATATCACACACGGCGCCCGGTCAGCAGAGGACGAGTATATTATTTGAGTCACAGGAGTGAAAAAGCTACGGTGATATTTGTTTTTTTTCAGTTTTTTGTTCCGAGTTGACAGAATGTCTAGTTAGTTTAGAGGCTGTGTGCTAGACCTATACAAGACCTACTGTATAAAAGACCTACTGTATAAAAGACCTACTGTATAAAATACCTACTGTATAAAAGACCTCCCAGGTGGCCAGCATACTCGGCCCAATTCCGGCTACCGGTCGGCACACTCGGCATATGTCCGGCACGGCACGCCAACGATGAGCCGGATCTGGCGCGGTAATGGTTGCCGGGGCAGAGCCGACTCGCGCTCGCCAAAGATAAACCGGCTCTGGCCCGGCAATGGTTGCCGGGGCGGAGCCGACTCGCGCTCGCCAAAGATAAACCGGCTCTGGCCCAGCAATGGTTGCCGGGGCGGAGCCGACTCGCGCTCGCCAAAGATAAACCGGCTCTGGCCCGGCAATGGTTGCCGGGGCGGAGCCGACTCGGGCTCGCCAAAGATAAACCGGCTCTGGCCCGGCAATGGTTGCCGGGGCTGAGCCGACTCGGGCTCGCCAAAGATAAACCGGCTCTGGCCCGGCTCGGCTTGCCGTGCCAGAGCCGACTCGGGCTCGCCAAAGATAAACCGGCTCTGGCCCGGCTCGGCTTGCCGTGCCAGAGCCGACTCGGGCTCGCCAAAGATAAACCGGCTCTGGCACGGCAATGGTTGCCGGGGCAGAGCCGACTCAGGCTCGCCAAAGATAAACCGGCTCTGGCTCGGCAATGGTTTGCGGCGTCGTTTCTTGCGCTAGCCTCTTGTTAGCCAGCATTGCCTTAATAGCTTTGAGCTAAGGATCTTTGCCGATGCATAAAGTATTGTTTATAGTGCATTTCTTGCCACCTTATAGCATTTGTACATTTGTATGACCGTCTATAATGCTCCCGTTTTTCCGGACGTTTTGGTAATGATTTTCACTATAAAATCATATTTCTAAATGACAGGAAGTTGATAAACTGGCCGGAATAGCTTTGAGCTAACGGATCTTTGCCGATGCATTCCATTCTAAACGTAACGTTAGTTGTTCAAAACATTACCCGTCTATATAATTTGTTCCTCAACGTTATATAGACAGGTCATGTTTTGTAAACTAACGTTATGTTTAGAATGGAATGAATACGGGTCGGGAAAGATAGTTAGCTCAAAGCTAATCCGGAAGGACAGCTAACAGTAGCTGCTGTCTAACTGTGATGCATTTTCTGTTTGCAGTCCAATGTTCACCAAAACACACACCCACACACTTATAATTTGTTCCTCAACGTTATATAGACAGGTCATGTTTTGTAAACTAACGTTATGTTTAGAATGGAATGAATACATGGGTCGGGAAAGATAGTTAGCTCAAAGCTAATCCGGAAGGACAGCTAACAGTAGCTACTGTCTAACTGTGATGCATTTTCTGTTTGCAGTCCAATGTTCACCAAAACACACACCCACACACTTATAATTTGTTCCTCAACGTTATATAGACAGGTCATGTTTTGTAAACTAACGTTATGTTTAGAATGGAATGAATACTAACACAACACAGACTGCAGCTCCCCAAGCTAACACAAGCTAACACAACACAGACTGCAGCTCCCCAAGCTAACACAAGCTAACACAACACAGACTGCAGCTCCCCAAGCTAACACAAGCTAACACAACACAGACTGCAGCTCCCCAAGCTAACACAAGCTAACACAACATGGACTGCAGCTCCCCAAGCTAACACAAGCTAACACAACACAGACTGCAGCTCCCCAAGCTAACACAAGCTAACACAACACAGACTGCAGCTCCCCAAGCTAACACAAGCTAACACAACACAGACTGCAGCTCCCCAAGCTAACACAAGCTAACACAACATGGACCGCAGCTCCCCAAGCTAACAGAAGCTAACACAACACAGACTGCAGCTCCCCAAGCTAACACAAGCTAACACAACACAGACTGCAGCTCCCCAAGCTAACACAAGCTAACACAACATGGACTGCAGCTCCCCAAGCTAACACAAGCTAACACAACACAGACTGCAGCTCCCCAAGCTAACACAAGCTAACACAACACAGACTGCAGCTCCCCAAGCTAACACAAGCTAACACAACACAGGTCATTTGGACATTCTTTCGATGCCATTATGAATGACTAGCAATCTGTCGGAGTCGATGAGAGCTTTCATTTATGTCATTTAGTCATTTATTCAAAATGCCATTCCAGAATCCGTTCCTATGAGACAGTTTTAGTTCAATTCTGCACTAATGCCAACTGTTTAACATGAGTATGCAACAAGCTCATACTGGCTGCATATCTGTTCTACTGTCTATCTAGAAGCTCATACTGGCTGCATATCTCTTCTACTGTCTTATCTAGAAGCTCATACTGGCTGCATATCTCTTCTACTGTCTTATCTAGAAGCTCATCTGGCTGCATATCTCTTCTACTGTCTTATCTAGAAGCTCATACTGGCTGCATATCTGTTCTACTGTATCTAGAAGCTCATACTGGCTGCATATCTGTTCTACTGTCACTAGAAGATCATACTGGCTGCATATCTGTTCTACTGTATCTAGAAGCTCATACTGGCTGCATATCTGTTCTACTGTCTCTAGAAGATCATACTGTCTGCATATCTGTTCTACTGTCTTATCTAGAAGCTCATACTGGCTGCATATCTCTTCTACTGTCTTATCTAGAAGCTCATACTGGCTGCATATCTCTTCTACTGTCTTATCTAGAAGCTCATACTGGCTGCATATCTGTTCTACTGTATCTAGAAGCTCATACTGGCTGCATATCTGTTCTACTGTCTCTAGAAGATCATACTGGCTGCATATCTCTTCTACTGTCTTATCTAGAAGCTCATCTGGCTGCATATCTCTTCTACTGTCTTATCTAGAAGCTCATACTGGCTGCATATCTCTTCTACTGTCTTATCTAGAAGCTCATCTGGCTGCATATCTCTTCTACTGTCTTATCTAGAAGCTCATACTGGCTGCATATCTGTTCTACTGTATCTAGAAGCTCATACTGGCTGCATATCTGTTCTACTGTCTCTAGAAGATCATACTGGCTGCATATCTGTTCTACTGTCTCTATATAGAAGATCATACTGGCTGCATATCTGTTCTACTGTATCTAGAAGCTCATACTGGCTGCATATCTCTTCTACTGTCTTATCTAGAAGCTCATACTGGCTGCATATCTCTTCTACTGTCTGTCTAGAAGCTCATACTGGCTGCATATCCTTTCTACTGTATAGAAGCTCATTGGTTTGTAAATTGACTAGATTTTCTAGAGATTTTTAGTTTTTAATTGTATGTTTTGTAATCTGTATCTGTCGTTACCAGTTAGTCGTGTTACTTTGCTCGTATTCACTGTTCTGGTGGTTCTAGTTGTACGCCTGGATCTGGTGTTCTTTGACCGTGTCCTATATGCCCTGTAAATAATATGTACAGATACCGAGATGTCACAAATATGTTACCTGTTACCTGTTTATTGCACAATGTTGTTTTTTTATTGGATTCTATTATATGTTGTACCACGTATTGCACATCGTTGCGGGCAAGACCACCCGCATTTCATTGTATACTTGTATGCCGTGACAATTAAAACTCTTGACTTGACTTGACTTGACTTGACTTGACCCTGCTACACTTCATCTCAAAACAAACTGGTCAGACTACATGCTTGACCTTACTCCTAGAACCCACCTCGCCCCTGCCCATGTGACAACGGCTTAGACGACAGAGTGCAGCAACTTGCAATGGGCCTGTCTACAAGATACACTATACACGATCAAGGTACCCATATATGTGTACATATCAAAATACTTCCCAAAGGTCAGTGAATACCACGACCACAACACCATAGAGGGAGCTCCACAAATCATGTTAAACCCAGATTCGGCTCAAACAGGAACACGTTTAGCAATTATGCCACATCAATGTGGAACGCCCTACCCAAAGCTGTAAAGGAATGTGAATCACTACCCACTTTCAAAACCACTCTCAAAGAACACCTACGGGAGACTGCAATTCGAAACTGGCCCCTGTAAATGTCCTAACCCAACCCAATGTACAGTCAATTACCAAACATGGTTTTGTCAATATGTACAGTTGCTTGTGCAGTTGTACAGTGTCCAGTGTCCACCCCTACCCAACCTACCCAACCCCCCCCCCCCCCCCCACTCCACCCACCCCCCCACCTATAATGTATACGTTTTCATAAATGTATAGCCGTATATCCCGATGAATTGAAAATGGGGGACCCTGATGCAAGACGAAAGTATTTCTCTGGTCTGCATCCCCTTAACAATTGTGTGTATTGAGCTGTACTGTATTGTACCCATTCTGCAATCTGTTAATAAAGTTTTCAATCAATCAATCAAAACCGTGGTCAGTCTGTGCGGAGAAACAAGGATCCGAGCATGGTTGCCAGATCGGATTAACAATATCCGAACCGCCCATTATTATCAAAGGTCTGTCAGATGAAGGCGGACTCTCAAATCTGGCAACACTGATGCGTTGCATTGTGGGGGATCCCGGTTTGAAATTTGAATTGAAGCGCGCAAGAGATCTGGACCACGTCGTGAGCATTGCAACTGTTGCATCTTCTCCTCAGGTAATTGTGTGCAACACATATATTTTATTATTTATAAGTAATGCGTGCCGCTGATATAAATGAGTGCTGTTTAGTCTGTGTTTTCAGTGACTACTGTAACGTTATTAGCTCGATATTATGAAACTGCAGCGGGGTAAACTACCGGAGCTGCTAACTGGCTAACGGTATGACTAGCTAACGTTGCTATACTGTACCCGGAGCTGATAGCGTTATGACTATGAGAGCTAACTTTTGTTAGCTTGGGGAGCTGTGGTCCGTGTTGTATTAGCTTGTGTTAGCTTGGGGAGCTTACTAACCCTACTGTCATGCACTAATAAACTAACCTACGCTGTAACACGCAACACTTTGATGAATATTGTTACTCAGCTGATAGAGTTGTAATAAAATATATAATTTCATTGTTGCAAATACTGTTACAGTGCTGGATCTCATCAATGAGATGAACGCAGAAGACGGCTCAAGAACAACTACTTCAAGTGGTCGTAAGTGATGTATACATTTTTTTATTGTGTGTGTGACTGTGTATGTATATATAATATATACTTTTTAATCTGGGACATCATTTCAAAGAGTCATCCTGTAATGCCCTCTCTCCCCCTCTCTCTCTCTCTATATGGGTAACGCATGTATTCCTGGTAACCTGCCCCATTTCTAAGCCATATAACCCAGGACGTTATACGAACAACATTAAAATCTTTTCTCATGTCAAGAATGATTGTTATAGATGCCAAATAATTCACCTTAAAAAAAATACATCATGTAATGAGGGATGGCGGACCTCTAAAGTTGACCTAAGTTACCGGGAATACCAATTCACTATCTCCTCCAATTTAAGAGAGAATTAAAATGTTTTGGTTGTTTTGTAGGGATATCATCATCATGTAACATAATACCATAGTTCTCCCCGAGTTATCTCAAGATAATTCAAATTTAGCTGAATCTGAAGGGAAAATCCGGGTATGGGATATGAGTCAACATAGTTCATGACCTTCAATTGATAACAAACATAAAAGGCTTAATTTTCATGGCAGATGCATGATATGTTTTGGGCATGATCTTGGCACCCCAATGAACAACCAAAATGAGTTTCGTCTTTTGTGGCCAATTATTTGAGGAGATAATTACGTTTCACATATTGATCCCAGGTTACCGCGAATACCTATCCTCACAATTCCAGATAAACACTTAAATCTCCTATTTGACTAAAGATTGGTGAGATTTAATTTTTGGAAATCATAACATCAATAATAAGGGTTAGGTGTAAACCAGAATTACTAGAATGTGTTGTGTTTTGTCTGTTAAAATGAGCAAAAACAAGGAAAGGGTATTCCCAGTAACTTAAAAACAAGTGCAAAAAATACAGTTCTAGAACAAGTATTTAAATTTTTTCTATATTCAAGAAAGTGGAAAGGAACCCAACATTTTCAATTGTCTGCACACAATCGTTGTTTTGTTATTCACCACCATGCCCCTAGTCAGTCTACACCACCATGCCCCTAGTCAGTCTACACCACCACCATGCCCCTAGTCAGTCTACACCACCATGCCCCTAGTCAGTCTACACCACCACCATGCCCCTAGTCAGTCTACACTAGCAACCTGCGCCTAGTCAGTCTACACCACCATGCCCCTAGTCAGTCTACACCACCATGCCCCTAGTCAGTCTACACCACCATGCCCCTAGTCAGTCTACACCACCACCATGCCCCTAGTCAGTCTACACCACCATGCCCCTAGTCAGTCTACACCACCACCATGCCCCTAGTCAGTCTACACTAGCAACCTGCGCCTAGTCAGTCTACACCACCATGCCCCTAGTCAGTCTACACCACCATGCCCCTAGTCAGTCTACACGACCACCATGCCCCTAGTCAGTCTACACCACCATGCCCCTAGTCAGTCTACACCACCATGCCCCTAGTCGGTCTACACCAACCTGCCCCTAGTCAGATATGCTTACTTTTGGTTAGGCCTACAAATTAAGATAATCTGGACAAACCTGTCAGATTTTCTGATTTATATGTAGACCGGTTTGAGTTTATTGTAGTGATGTTACTGTGTTTCAAAATCTCAGATATTAACTTGTTAAGTGTTTGTTTTTTTACAGTATGTAAAACCCTACTGTCATGCACTAATAAACTAACCTACGCTGTAACACGCAACACTTTGATGAATATTGTTACTCAGCTGATAGAGTTGTAATAAAATATATAATTTCATTGTTGCAAATATACTGTTACAGTGCTGGATCTCATCAATGAGATGAACGCAGAAGACGGCTCAAGAACAACTACTTCAAGTGGTCGTAAGTGATGTATAATTTTTTTTTATTGTGTGTGTGACTGTGTATATATAATATATACTTTTTAATCTGGGACATCATTTTCAAAGAGTCATCCTGTAATGCCTTCTCTATCTCTCTCTCTCCCAAGACGGTCAAGATCTAACGTATTCTCGCTCTCTCTAGGTTCATGGCCACTAATGACTTCAGACCTTCAGAAGGACAGTATGCTGGATGAGGAAGGTCTTGGCCATGCTGCGATGGCTCCTAGAAGACAAGAACGGAGAGGTGCTGGACCTGGCTGTCAAATGGTTTGTAATGCTACAGTATATTGTATGTAGTTGTGCATGACATGGACTAAATTAGAGGTCCTAGATATGCAAAATAATATTGAGAATCACTGGCCTTAGACTATCTACTAACGTATTCTCGCTCTCTCTCTTTAGGTTCATGGCCACTAATGACTTCAGAGCTTCAGAAGGACAGTATGCGTGTAGCTTATTGCCAGCGGAAGAGTGCAAGAATGCTTCCGCATTCGTCACTGCACGCCAGTACGGTAATGCGCCTTTCCTTTCGCCCCGCTCAGACAAATGCATGTAGTACATTGCAACACAACGCAGCATTTCCGCGTACATTGCAACGAATCACTTGGAGTTTGAAAGTGATATCAGAAGAAACTACTCAACCTCAGCTGTCTTTAACTAGCAGGACGCTAGTGGGCTAGTCGCTAAAATATATATCGTTTTATATATAATTGTACCAACACAGATATTAGGCAGTACACACATTGTCCTGCAATACATACAGTGAATGCACAGCTACATTCGCCATATATTTCTATCGCTGCTGCGGTCTACAGTGAAATGCAATATTATTATTATTATTGTAAAGATTATCATTACAATCGCAGCCTGGAGAGGCAATGTTACAAGTGTACGAGGGTTGTGTGCAAAGAGCACAGCCTCTCAATTTGCACAACGTGCACAAAATAATAATTGTAATGATCTTTACAATAATAATAATATTGCATTTCACTGTAGACCGCAGCAGCGATAGAAATATATGGCGAATGTAGCTGTGCATTCACTGTACATGTATTGCAGGACAATGTGTGTACTGCTTAATATCTGTGTTGGTACAATTATATATAAAATCGATATATATTTGAGCGACTAGCCCACTAGCGTGAAGGGGCTCCTTTCCTCAGAGCAGCCCGCTTGTATCACCACGCTCGGCGCTGCTGCGATGGTGCAGGAGGTTGCCTCGCTAGTGGGCTAGTCGCTCAAATATATATATCGTTTTATATATAATTGTACCAACACAGATATTAGGCAGTACACACATTGTCCTGCAATACATGTACAGTGAATGCACAGCTACATTCGCCATATATTTCTATCGCTGCTGCGGTCTACAGTGAAATGCAATATTATTATTATTGTAAAGATCATTACAATTATTATTTTGTGCACGTTGTGCAAATTGAGAGGCTGTGCTCTTTGCACACAACCCTCGTACACTTGTAACATTGCCTCCAGGCTGCGATTGTAATGATAATCTTTACAATAATAATAATAATATTGCATTTCACTATAGACCGCAGCAGCGATAGAAATATATGGCGAATGTAGCTGTGCATTCACTGTACATGTATTGCAGGACAATGTGTGTACTGCCTAATATCTGTGTTGGTACAATTATATATTTTAGCGACTAGCCCACTAGCGTCCTGCTAGTTAAAGACAGCCGCGGAAATGCTGCGTTGTGTTGCAATGTACTACATGCATTTGTCTGAGCGGGGCGAAAGGAAAGGCGCATTACCGTACTGGCGTGCGGTGACGAATGCGGAAGCATTCTTGCACTCTTCCGCTGGCAATAAGTTACACCCGGACAGTATGCTGGATGAGGAAGGTCTTGGCCATGCTGCGATGGCTCCTAGAGGACAAGAACGGAGGTGCAGGACCTGGCTGTCAAATGGTTTGTAATGCTACAGTATAAATTATTGTATTACATCACACTCACCATCAATGACTCCACCATCACCCCCTCCCCCCTAGTCCGCAACCTCTGTGTCATCCTCGACCCCACCCTCTCATTTGACCCCATGTCCGCTCCATTGTCAAAACTTCATATTTTCACCTCCGCAACATTGCCAAAATCCGTCACTGCCTCTACCCCCTGCTGCTGAATCCCTCATACACGCCTTCATCTTTTCCCTCCTGGACTACTGTAACTCCCTCCTCACTGGCATCACCTCCCGCTCCCTCCATAAACTGCAGATGGTCCAAAACTCAGTTGCCCGCCTCCTCACTAACACCCGGTCCCGCGAACACATCACTCCTGTCCTCCACTCCCTCCACTGGCTCCCGATCAAGGAACGCATTAACTTCAAAACACTACTCCTCACCTTCAAAGCCATCCATAGCCTGGCCTCACCCTGGTCTTAAACTTTTTACACCAAGAGAACGGTGGGGAGAGAATATATACATATGATGGGGAGAGAATATATACATACAGTGGGGAGGAGACTGTACATTAGGAGGGGGTGGTTGGGAGAGAAATATACATATAATAGACAGTCTCCTCCCCACCGTATGTTTATATTCTCTCCCCACCATATGTATAATTTCTCTCCCACCCACCCACCCCCTCCTAATGTACAGTCTCCTCCCCACCGTATGTATATATTCTCTCCCCACCGTATGTATATATTCTCTCCCCACCATATGTATTTTCTCTCTCACCCACCCACCCCCTCCTAATGTACAGTCTCCTCCCCACCGTATGTATATATTCTCTCCCCACCATATGTATATATTCTCTCCCCACCATATGTATATTTCTCTCCCACCCCCTCGTAATGTACAGTCTCCTCCCTACCGTATGTATATATTCTCTCCCACCCCCTCCTAATGTACAGTCTCCTCCCCACCGTATGTATATATTCTCTCCCCACCATATGTATATTTCTCTCCCACCCCCTCCTAATATACAGTCTCCTCCCCACCGTATGTATATATTCTCTCCCCACCGTATGTATATTTCTCTCCCACCCACCCCCTCCTAATGTACAGTCTCCTCCCCACCGTATGTATATATTTTCTCCCACCCCCTCCTAATGTACAGTCTCCTCCCCACCGTATGTATATATTCTCTCCCCACCATATGTATATTTCTCTCCCACCCCCTCCTAATATACAGTCTCCTCCCCACCGTATGTATATATTCTCTCCCCACCGTATGTATATTTCTCTCCCACCCACCCCCTCCTAATGTACAGTCTCCTCCCCACCGTATGTATATATTTTCTCCCACCCCCTCCTAATGTACAGTCTCCTCCCCACCGTATGTATATATTCTCTCCCCACCGTATGTATATTTCTCTCCCACCCACCCCCTCCTAATGTACAGTCTCCTCCCCACCGTATGTATATTCTCCCCCCAACGTATGTATATATACCGCCATCTTTCTCCCGGGTTGGTGTGATCACATGACTGACAAAGCCGTGCAGTGATAGGCCAGAAGTCAATTCGATTGCATCCAGGCGCGATTGCTTATCCTGTCTGGGTAGCCCGGATGATGGTTTTTTGATCGGATTTTATACACCGCAATTATGCATCGAATTTTTTTTACATTGAATTTTATTATACATTCGAATTTTTTACATTGAATTTTTATTTCACATAGGTAAATTCAGAGCAAAAAAATTCAGATACATGATTTTCAAAGTAATTATTTTCAATGCTATAAATTCGGTGTCTGAAAAAATTCAGATACATTTTTCAAAGTAATTATTTTCAATGCTATAAATTCGGTGTCTGAAAAAATTCAGATACATGTTTTCAAAGTAATTATTTTCAATGCTATAAATTCGGTGTCTGAAAAAATTCAGATACATGTTTTCAAAGTAATTATTTTCAATGCTATAAATTCGGTGTCTGATAAAATTCAAAAATCAGATACATGTTTTCAAAGTAATTATTTTCAATGCTTTAAATTTGGTGTCTGAAAAAATTCAGATACATGTTTTCAAAGTAATTATTTTCAATGCTATAAATTCAATTCAGATACATGTTTTCAAAGTAATTATTTTCAATGCTATAAATTCGGTGTCTGATCAAATTCAAATACTTCTGTCACTCATTTGCTTCCATACTGGCTCTTGTTGTATTTTGTTATCTTGCTTTCCTTCTCTCTCTTCTCTCTCTCTTCTCTCTCTCTCTTCTCTCTCTCTATCTCATCCTCTTCTCTTCTGTCGTTGAATTTGTGGTTCGTTCTTTTTATTTGCCTTTTTCACTTTTCGTGTAGGGCAGTGAGTGGAAGTCCCATCCCCTCCACGTCGGGGACCAGCACGCCTCGCCGGGGCCGGCGACAGCTCCCCCAGACCCCCGCCACGCTACGCCCCCACGTCACCTATTCCCCCGTGGTCCGTAAGGCTATGCCCACGCCTCCCGGGGTGCCCCAGGGGCGCCTCCCGGCCCGGCCCCCTGGCGCTTTTCTCCGGAGCCCCCCCCAGGGGCCTCCCCCTGCCGGCCCCCCGCCACCCCACCATGGCTCACCTCGTCAGGGTCGCCACCCGCCACCTCGCTGGGGTGACGCGGGAGGAGGGGGGTCTCCATGGAGGGCGACGGTTGCTTCTACAACCAGGACTACGAGCCACGCCACGAGCCGCCCGCCTATGAGCAGAGCCCCGCATAACATTGGGGTCTTGTGCTTGGCACTCCGAGCATGGCACTAACACTGTCACGGTTAGGAGTTTGATTCCTGCTGGGGCCACCCGTTGTGAATGATGTATACAGTCATTCCAAAGCACTTTATGTCCTAGTAATAGAGCTGTGCTATAGAGATGCTGTCATTCATTCATAACTAAACCAAAAGACATTTATAAACAACGTCTTACTAAATGCAGGCTTTCATTTACAACTGAACGGCCATATCACTCGTTTTTGTATTAATTCTCCTAAAAAATGTTGCTAAGCTAGACTAACATGAAAGTTTAAGTGAAAGTACACACTTGAGTAAAAGTCAAAGTTTCTACTTTTAAATGTACTTAAGTAGTAAATTGAACTTTTTTTCTGACTGTCTATATTCTTCTGATAGCAGGTGTTTAATCAAAGATCCCCTGTGGGAGAAGCTGTTGCAGGGGAACAATGGGTTAATTTCATTGGAGGCTTTGTCGTTGGGTTCAGAGAGGAGGATGTGATATTTTTTTGTTAATAAATGTTTAAATATCTATTCAAGTTGTCATTTTTAACTGGAAAAAGTAGCATGTATGGGGGTAATTGTTACTTTACTTGATATTTGAGCTTCACTGCAGAATGGTGTATATTGTGTACAATGTGCACATACACTGAGAATATATTTCAGTGAGGTAGGAGACGGCATGTAAACTTCTGAATTGTTCAATGCGGGACATGCCAATACTCCATTGGTAAAGGGAAGGGTCCTTAAATATGTGGCATTGTATTACTAATCAACCATTTCCTACTGTATTTCCGGTAATGTATGGTCATAGGCAGATAGTGGAGTAGCTCTGGCAGAATACTGGGTACACAGTAAATTCCGCAAAGTAAATTTGACTCAAACTGAGTACATTTCACTCAAACTGAGTAAAATTTCTTTACTCAGTTTGAATCAAATGTACTCAGTTTGAGTCAAATGTACTCTGCGGAATTTACTGTGTAGTACCATTGCATTGGCAGTGTCGGCTAGGCTTCGGGCAACCAAACCTGGCCCAGTGTGTGTGGGTCGCATCTGGGCTGCTTTAGGCAACCCGACGTTCACCGCTTCCGGCAACCCCGGACATGGCCCAGTGTACTCGGGCCGGAATCGGCCAGTCAGTCATTGCCGCCTACTCGGCCGATCCGGACGTTCACCGCTTCCGGCAACCCCGGACCTGGCCCAGTGTACTCGGGCCGGAATCGGCCAGTCAGTCATTGCCGCCTACTTGGCCGACTCTGGCAGCCGGACTTGGGCCGACTAATTTCTTCCGGCCTGCCGGATACAGGCCATTAATGGGCCGGAACTTTTTGGCCACCTGGGCTACTGTATAAAATACCTATAAAATACCTGCTGTATAAAATACCTATAAAATACCTACTGTATAAAATACCTACTGTATAAAATACCTATAAAAGACTTACTGTATAGAAGAAGCTATGGCAATATTTGTTTTTCAGAGTTGACAGAATGTCTGTTAGTTTAGAGGCTGTGTGCGCTGTTCATAGTAATCTTCTCCCACGGACAGTATTATGATGCTGTGTTGTGTCACTTATTATAGGAATTAAACCACACGGGTGGTATTTCCTTTAACAATGTAAGAACCACAAACAACACTCTCATATCGGGGCTCTAAGAGTAGCCGTCAATCTCGGGTGATCCTACAATCATACCCTACTACACCCTGGACCCACACTGTACCAACTTTGAACTCTGTTGCCTCTACTCAATTTATACCTACCCACTGCTTTATGTTTATGTTTATTTAGGATCCCCATTAGCTTTTGCACTTGGCAAAAGCTATTCTTCCTGGGATCCGGCACTTACAACAATACAACAATATTCAATACATTACATCATTATCAACATCATTAACAATCTCATCCTCAGTTAGGATGATATTGTACAAGATATTTATTAGTAAAAAGTATTAAAATAAAATAATTAAAATAAAATAAATAGTGCTTCCTGAGCAGCACTCACTGCCATCAACATAAATACAATTAACAGTCAATTGGTTTTCACTGCTATGCCATAAGGGTTCAGTGCATGCTTGTTAGTAGATGGTATTTTAATATTTGCTTGAAAGTGGTTTTGGATTCTATTTCATCGAAGTAGCTTGGCAATGAGTTCCATTCCATGATAGCTCTGTAAGTCACAGAAGATTTGAGTAGATTTGTCCTGGGTTTAGGTGCCAGTAGATGGCCTGACGTAGCTTGCCTGGTCATATGGTCATGTTCTTCTACCCACTGCGTTCACAGTCGACAACTGCCCTACACTGTAATCATAGTAATCATAACTACCCACCTCATACTATAATATACCCTTATACTCTGTATGATAGCATGTACAACAGTGCTGTATATACTGCATATATATATTATCTATTTATATTGACCATATATATAAATCCATATCTGTCTGAATATACCTGCATATAATCATTGTATATACCTACTTATGATAGCATGTACAATAATGCTGTATATACCATATATATATATTTTTTGCCACTGTTTATGCTGTATATATAGTCCTGTATTATGTATGGACATCGTGTCCCATATGTTACTTGTTTATAGTGTCCTATATGTTACTTTATGTTTATATTAGATCTTTTTTATATACACAGTGGGAAAGGGGAAACATAATTTAATTTCTCTGTATGTTTTGCACATTATGAGAAGTGACAATAAAGCTAACTTTGATTTATATATATATATATATATACACACACCTGTCTGTACATACTGTACCTGGATATAGTCATTTTATCTGTAGATACTAGGGCTGTCCCCGACTAAGGATTTGAATAGTCGACTATGATTGGCCGAAATTAGCCGATAGTCGACTATCAGTTGACTATGAAAAAAATAAAATTTGGAAAAAAATTAAGTATAATTATAATTTGTTTGTATCATTCCATTTGGGCTGTGGGGGTGCTTAATGTCTGAAGGAGTCGACTGAAGGCCTCTCATCCTCTGCAAAAGCATACAATTGGTCCACTGATGGATACATCTTGATGTTTGTATAGTCTAGTGTGTTCATTAGATGTGTGAAATCCTCTTTCAGTGCCTCTGTGCCTGTTTTCTTAGGCAGTTAGCCTCGCTGGTATGCATGCCATTAGCGTTAGCCACGCTTCTAGGCCTCTTTGCTTTTGGAAAGAATGATAAATATATATATATATATATATATATATTTTTTTTTTAATAATAAAAATTTTATTTTAATTTAAAAAAAAAATGTATTCGACTAAGAGGTTGGCAGTCGACTACGGCTCCTTTCGATCGATTAGCCTACTATTCGACTAATAGGGGTCAGCCCTAGTAGATACTATATCTATATCTGTACATATCCCTTACCTACTCTTACTAGTTACGCTGCTGGCCAGTATGACTTACTACCATAGTGTCTTTACACCTGTATCACTGTACATATCAATACTACAACTCTGTACATACATCTGATTAGCACTATTACTCAGTAGTACTAATTTATATATTTCATACCCAGTTTAATCGCCTGTACATTGTATATTACTATTGCACTTTACTGTTACATTCGTTGTACTGTACTTGTGCTGCATGATGACAATACATACTGTTCCTAATTTATGCAAATGACATGTCATCAGCCTGTGACTGCAACTTGTTCCTGTTTGCGGACGACTCAGCCCTGCTGGTCTCTGACAAGAACAAGTTGCAGGTTGAAAAACCCCTCAGCTCGGAACTAGGCAAAATCTGCATATGGCTCGCTGATAACAAACTATCATTACACATGGGCAAAACAGAGTCCATTCTCTTCGGTTCAAATAACAAACTCAGCAAGACCGACGGCTTCTCAGTTACAGTGGGTGACAATATTGTCACAAGGAAAGACGAAATTACCTACCTGGGTTCCATCCTAGAGGCAAATCTTTCCTGTGACAAAATGGCATCCAATGTAATAAAAAAAGTCAACCAACAAACTAGATTCTTGTACCGGATCTCCTCTCTGGTAAACAAGAATACCCTGAAGACTCTGGCAGGAGCACTCATTCAAGGGTACTACGATTATGCTTGCACCTCATGGTACCAAAGCACCGCAAAGGCGCTAAAAACAAGATTACAAACATCACAAAACAAACTGGTCAGACTACTACTTGACCTTACCCCCAGAACCCACCTCACCCCTGCCCACTTTGACAACCTAGGATGGCTTAGAGTAGACGACAGAGTACAGCAACTTGCAATGGGCCTCGTCTACAAGATACACTATACGACTAAGGTACCCATGTACATGTCAAAATACTTCCCAAAGGTCAGTGAATACCACAATCACTACACCAGAGGAAGCTCAACAAATCATGTTAAACCCAGATTTGGCTCAAACAAGGGACTAAACACGTTTTGCAATTATGCCACATCAATGTGGAACGCCCTACCCAAAGCTGTAAAGGAATGTGAATCCCTACCCACATTCAAAACCGCTCTTAAAAAGCACCTACGGGAGGCTGCAATTCGAAACTGGCCACCGTAAATGCCCAAACCCCCCACCACCTCCTAATAGACAGTCTCTTCCCCACTGCATGTATATATTCTCTCCCCGCCGTATGTATATTTCTCTCCCACCCACCCACCCCCTCCGAATGTACAGTCCCCTCCTCATCATTATGTATATACTCTGTCAGTATCTATGGGTAACAGTACTGTATATTTGAATACCGCTTATGTCACAAATGTATCAGTACTAAATACCTGTATGTCCCTATGCCATAAATGTCATGTATGTTGTGTATGTCGATATGAATTTAAAATGGGGGACCCTGATGTAAACAAGACAAACGTCTTTCTCTGGTCTGCATCCCTTTAACAATTGTGTGTATTGAGCCGTACTGTATTGTACCCATTCTGCAATCTGTTAAATAAAGTTTTTATTCATTCATTCATTCATTCACATTTGAATGCAATCTACAAAGGGGGGGGGGTGTCAGAATGCCCAGACCCCATTAACACTAGCACAGCCGACAAGGGGTTACATGACCCCTAGGCATTTTCAATAAATGTATCCTCGTCACTCGGTCAAGCTCCAGCTCTGTCACTCAATGACTTTTCTTAAAAGTACCCGTTTTATCTGGCACGGTTTCTGAAATTTCAAAATGACTTCAGGAAAATGGAATTAGAACGTTATTTCAGCTATTTCTGCTGAGCGGCCACCTCCCTCCCTCCTTGACCCCTCCCTTTCACTCTCTCCCTCCCTTTCTCTCCCCCCTCCCTTTCTCTCCCTCCCTCTCTCCTTCTCCCTCTCTCTCCCTCCCTCCCTCCCTCTCTCCCTCTCTCTCTCCCTCCCTCCCTTTATCCTTCTCCCTCCCTCCCTCCCTCATTGACCCTCCCTCCCTTCTCTCCCTCCCATCTCCATTCTAAAGGCTGTCGGGTCATCTGACCCGTTCCCGGTGGGAATTAATGTCATTTTCTCCATGGCTGTGCTAGTGTTAATTAACAGTAGTTGTCGGCGGTGGTTCAGTCTTGGTGACCCTACCTCTCCTTCAGCTTGTTGGTACGTTCCACCTCGTCGATGTCCATGCGGATCTTATACTTGACGTATGGAGGCGGCTGGCTGACGTTGGGCTGGAGGTTCTGGAAAACAACGCCGGCCCAGTAGGTGTCGTTCTCCAGGAGCTCCAGGGCTCTGCTCAACAGATGGCCCTCAGTGGGCACGGCTTCAAACTTATCCAGGTCCAAACACTGTTGAGATGAATCACAGAGACATGTACAATACCTATAAAATACCTATAAAATACCTACTGTATACCTATAAAATACCTACTGTATACAAGGCCTACTGTATAAAATACCTACTGTATAAAAATGCCTACTGTATAAAATACCTATAAAAGACCTACTGTATAAAATACCTATAAAATACCTACTGTATAAAATACCTATACAAGACCTACTGTATAAAATATGTATAAAAGACCTAGTGTATAAAATACCTATAAAATACATACTGTATAAAATACCTACTGTATAAAATGCTGACTGTATAAAATACCTATAAAAGACCTACTGTATAAAATACCTACTGTATAAAATACCTATAAAATACCTACGGTATAAAATACCTACTGTATAAAATACCTATAAAATACCTACTGTATAAAAGACCTATAGAAGACCTACTGTATAAAATACCTACTGTATAAAATACCTATAAAATACCTACTGTATAAAATACCTATAGAAGACCTACTGTATAAAATACCTACTGTATAAAACACCTACTGTATAGAAGACCTATAAAAGGTTCTCTTATAAAAGGTTTTGTGGGATCTGTGGATCCCTCTGAGATGGGCGATCGACTTGACCTCCATTAGAATAGGATTCCATAAAGCTTGATGAAAAGTCAGCAAGGCAACGCTCACACTGCAAGCTTTAACGCAAAATTCTGATTTATTGCTCCGATCAGATTATTTGTTTGGCTGTTCATAATTATTATAATAATTTTTTTCAAATGTGACCAATATCAGATTCCAGTGCAAACTGGTCACTGCTTCCTGAACTGACCCGCATGTGTGAACAATAACGATGATGGACATAAACATGGAGGACACTAAAGTCAGAGTGTATGGTTGTGCAGTGGAGGACAGCTAATCTGTGAGCAGATGATAATGGGGGGCAAGGAGGAGGTGAAAGAGACATTTCTTCTTTCAATTTGCTTTCAAACACAGATCAGTTATTATGAGACGTTTTTGCTTGGACATTATGGCAAAATTATATCAACTAGACATCTGTTCGCAAACTCTCTCACAACTCTGCAGTATAATCCAAGTCTAATATATCCAGTCGTATAAGATAAGGTAAGATATTCCTTTATTGATCGATTGATTGAATTTGAGTGTCATAGCAGCATGGGGGAGGGGGGGGGGGGCTACAGGTATGGGCAGGGTAATAGTAGAAAGACATAAATATAGGCAACACATTTGATATGAATATACAAATATGAAATATATAAACAGTGTAAACATTATATGTAACTGAATATAAAAATAAACAGTGTAAACTGGTTTGTATGCCCTATCGGTTATATTATACTGTACATTACAACAACATTACAAAAAATAAGGAAGTTCCATGTTGGAATGGTCTATGTTTTGTACAGATGCAAATGCTGCAAATGCCTCAGATTGTATATTTTATAATAAGGTAACAACTTCTGGTGGATACAAACTGTCATAGAAGAGGGTCCACGATTGGAAAGGTGGATTTTGGACTGATGCGATGCAAATAATAATAATAATAATAATAATAATAATAATAATAATAATAATAATAATAATAATAATAATAATAATAATAATAATAATAATAATAATAATAATAATAATAATAATAATAATAATAATAATAATAATAATAATAATAATAATAATAATAATAATAATAATAATAATAATAATAATAATAATAATAATAATAATAATAATAATAATAATAATAATAATAATAATAATAATAATAATAATAATAATAATAATAATAAAAATAATAATAATAATAATAATAATAATAAAAAATTGTATTTGTATAGTGCTTCTCAGGAACCCGAAGTCGCTGACAGTAGGCAGAGAAACAAAGAAAAACAAAGAAACAAAAGGAACATAAGGCCACGGGGGAAACAGGGAAACAGCATGAGATACACAGAAACATAAAGCAACAGTAACAAACATCAAAACAGATTGGATGGGGCGGGGGGGGGGGGTTATGGGTGGGGGAGGTTGAAGGCTAGGGAGAACAGGTGGGTTTTGAGGTGTCTCTGATGTTCTGAGGGAGGGAGTTCCAGAGTCGAGGTGGAGTGCGTGAGAAAGAATGAATGAATGAATGAATGAATGAATGAATGAATGAATGAATGAATGAATGAATGAATGAATGAAAACTTTATTTAACAGATTGCAGAATGGGTACAATACAGTACGGCTCAATACATACAATTGTTAAGGGGATGCAGACCTGAGAAAGACGTTTGTCTTGTTTCCATCAGGGTCCCCCATTTTCAATTCATATAGACATATATGACATACATGACATACAGATAGTCAGTACTGCTACATCTATACATTTATGACATACCAGATTTGCAAATACAGTACTGTTTGTGATACAGAAGGAGTCAAGAAAAGGGAGTATATACATTTGACGTAGAAACTGTACATTGGAGGAGGTTGGGTGGGGGGGGTTGGGTACATTGGGATATTGACAACCATACTGGGTAATTTACATTGGAGGTGGTTGGGGGGGGGGGGGGGGGGGGGGGGCGGGGGGCACACTGTATAAACAAGTAACACTGTACATTGAGGGGGGGGGGGGGGGGAGACACTGTACAAACAAACACAATTGTACATTGAACTATTGACAAAACCATACTAGGTAAATGACTGTACATTGGAGGGGGTTGGGTTAGGATATTTACAGGGGCCAGTGTTGAATTGCAGTCTCCCGTAGGTGTCCCTTGAGAGAGGTTTTGAAAGTGGGTAGTGATCCACATTCCTTTACAGCTTTGGGTAGGGCGTTCCACATTGATGTGGCATAATTGCGAAACGTGTTTAGTCCCTTATTTGAGCCGAATCTGGGTTTAACATGATTTGTGGAGCTCCCTCTGGTGTTGTGATCGTGGTATTCACTGACCTTTGGGAAGTATTTTGACATGTACATGGGTACCTTGGTCGTGTAGTGTATCTTGTAGACCAGGCCCATTGCAAGTTGTTGTACTCTGTCGTCTACTCTAAGCCATCCTAGGTTGTCAAAGTGGGCAGGGGTGAGGTGGGTTCTAGGAGTAAGGTCAAGCAGTAGTCTGACCAGTTTGTTTTGAGATGTTTGTAATTTTGTTTTTAGCGCCTTTGAGGTGCTTTGGTACCATGAGGTGCAAGCATAGTCGTAGTACCCCTGAATGAGTGCTCCTGCCAGAGTCTTCAGGGTGTTCTTGTTTACCAGAGAGGAGATCCGGTTCTGAAGTTTGGATGACGGAACAGTGAGGGAAGCAGTGGAGGAGGACCGGAGGGAACGGGTGGGGCGGTAAAGAAGAAGGATATCAGTCACACGCTCCCGTGCACATGCGACAGCTTTTCTTATTGGATACAGACTGGCAGAAAGTTACATAATTGTAACGGTCAAGATTTTGGACCCGATGCAAATCCGTGCAAATGCCTTAAGATTATCCTTCATACCTGGCTGCATAAATATGTTAATTAAGGATACACACTAATCAGCATGTCAAATGTCTTAATTAAACGTCAAGGATTTCTAATTAACGTCATCAATTATGTTAAATGTATTTGAAAGCAAGGGGCTCAGTGAAGACAGAGCTATAACCAATTTTATTACAAGTTCATTATCATAGGGGCGGTTAGGTGGTCGAGCGGAGATTGCGTTCGTCACCAGCCCCGGAGCTGTGAGCTTGGTTCGCCTGTTCGAATCCAGCTCACAGCTCCGGGGTTGTCACCAGCTTGGCTGGCCGTCTGCACTGATACAATTGGCTGTATCAGAGGGTGGGAGAAGCTGGCGGGGTGGGTCCGGGTCGTTGTAAACAGCGACTCCTACAGTTCGGTCGGGGCGCCTGCTAAGCGCGGATTGGACGTGAGGGGGATAGTGTGGTCCTCCCACACGCTACGCCCTCTCAATGAGAATCCGCGCTGCCAGGTGAAAAGAAGCGGTGATTGGCTGGACGTGTGTCGGAGGAAGCACGTGGTAGCCTCCACTCTCCCAAATGATCTGACTGTGGGGGGTAAAGCGCAGCGACCAGGAAGGGACTGGGAATTGGCATACGACTAACATTGGGATGGGAGAAAATCGGAGGAAAATGGAGGGGGAAAAAGACCAAAAAAAAAAAAAAAAATTCATTATCATGATGTGCATATAGACGCCTACACTGTCTTAGTGTTGAATATGCATAAGGCTACAGTACAGTACCACAGTCATCCGCATTTAACCCTTGTGTGGTGTCCATCTTTAATCCTTGTGTGGTGTCCATCTTGTGTTGTGTCCATCTTTAACCCTTGTGTGGTGTCCATCTTTAACCTCTTTAAGCATCACCCCCAAAACGGGGCCATTTTAGTTTTTGACGACTGCATACTTTTTTGCAAAGCTTAGCTTTATACTTTATACTTATAGCACATGCATGAGTCTGGTCTCTTTTGAACATTCTGAAGTTGCTAAAGCAAAAAAATCACTTTGAGTGCTAATGAAATAGAGTAACAGAGGTTTGAACACGCTGAAGTAAAAGTTGTTTATACTCACATTTCTGTTTAGTGGTTGCCAGATTCCTGTTTTTAAGTTCCAGCATAGAGGTACTGTATGAGCTGGAAAACACTGCCATTCCATAGCCTGAAGTCTTATGTAGTAGCTACAGGTAAACATTTTATAAAAATCCATAAAAAAAATGTTTGCTTGAGAAAGGTTTTGGTAAAGTGTGTACCGGTAAAAAACAGTGTGATTTTATCTTTCTAATAATATATTTAGAAAGGTACTTACGAACATATTCGAGAAAGAGGACCAATGAGTCTCAGGTTGGAAAAATTATTAATTGTATAATTTCTCTTTTAGTAAACATAAAAAACGGGTCCCACAGACCTGAACCTCTCCTGTCATACATCTTCAATCTCCTCACTGTACCATCTCTAAATGTCAAATTAACACACATCAAGTCAGCACCATTCACCATTAAACCCTACCAACCATAACCTCACAGGAGGCTGGGAACTACTACACTAATGAGGTGCTACTGCCACCAAACCTGAGCCTAAACTAAACACATCAATAATCTGAGGAACTGGCCCCAGTGAGAGTCCTCTTTCTGCCACCAATCCCCTCTTGGCCTAATTCACGGAGGGGCGATCCAGAGAGCATGGCACATGGATTGAGTCGCGCACGGTCACGTCATGCGTGTGGAGGCTGCAACGGCTGCAGAGAGTGCAGCTAGCCGATAGCTACATGATGAGATTAGCACGGTGGGATCTCCTCTACGTGACAAACGTCATGCCGGTTGCCCCCCCTGTGTTTGCCAGCCGGCTTAGCTCGCCTGGCGCTGTAGATGTCTGCTGCTCCGTAGAAGATAACGCACGGCACCGATCGAGTCCATCCGCTAGTCTCGCGAGTGACCCGAGAAGCTACAGGATCTACTCACGGGGACGAGAGGAGAGGCGGTTGACCGATCAAAACTAACGCTGATCAGAACTGTGCTGCTGGATTGGAGCTGATGGATGCATCGTGGACATTGCAGATGCAGAACAACACGTAGCCTACAGTAGATTCCAGAATGATGGAACGTGTGCAAGATTGACATTGCAGATGCAGAGCGATGCATACAGTAGATTCACCTCATTACACCTTACTGTAAATTGTACCTAAATTGTACCTCATCCCATTTCTGCATTGTACTGTATTGTAACTCAGTTACTTCTACTCTGCATTGTATATTGAACACTTTTTGTCTACGTACTTGACTTATATTTTATACTTATTTTATACTTATCTATTTTTATCTAGCACAATCTCTGGAGCAAAACAGAAAGAAGCATTTTGTGGGGGTGTTGGTGTTGGTGGGGGTGGGGGTGTTGGTGGGAGTGGGGGTGTTGGTGGGGGTGTTGGTGGGGGTGTTGGTGTTGGTGGGGGTGGGGGTGTTGGTGGGAGTGGGGGTGTTGGTGGGAGTGTTGGTGTTGGTGGGGGTGGGGGTGTTGGTGGGGGTGGGGGTGTTGGTGGGAGTGGGGGTGTTGGTGGGGGTGTTGGTGGGGGTGTTGGTGGGAGTGGGGGTGTTGGTGTTGGCGGGGGGTGTTGGTGAGAGTGGGGGTGTTGGTGGGAGTGTTGGTGTTGGTGGGGGTGGGGGGTGTTGGTGGGAGTGGGGGTGTTGGTGGGGGTGTTGGTGGGAGTGGGGGTGTTGGTGGGGGTGTTGGTCGGGGTTAGGGTGTTGGTGGGTGTTGGTGTTTGACTTGACTTGATTTTATTGATGGATTAAAAACACACAACAAGGATCCAAAGGATAACATGAGAAAGAGTAAAACCCTTATTTCCGTCATGGTCCCAGGCAGGCACGTGCATACATAGGGGTGAAGGGGTGCCCGGGCACCTGCCTTTTTCATTTCTCATTAGAAAGTGCCCTTTTTATGCCACCCTCTTTTTTTTTATTTTATTTTTTATTTTACTGTTGCACATATATATATACTGCCCTGCCCTTCCAAATGAAAGATGTCACGATAGAATCTAAATATTAGGTAAAGAAAGAGAGAGAAATGCCACCCCTCTCGTAAATAATAGGTCCTTCCAGCCTGGAAGGACCTATTACGCATAGGCATAGCACGTGGGTGGGTGATGATCAATGAGACATGTAAACCGCGCAGGGCCAGCAGTGCACTGAACAGGAAATTGATATCCAGCTGTTGTTGAGCTCACAGTGCCCTCACACTCGAGTCGAGACCTCTTTTTTTACAGTTACTATTTCAACTAAAACAAAGCAAGAGTACACATCAGGTAAGGTATTTGCCCAACAAAATAAAATGTTGGGTTTGCAGTGCACTGTATATTTTCGTGAAACACGTCGCCAGATCAGCCCTCCCCAGTCCCCAGCCCCTCCCTCCCTGCTGCTAGTGCAGGAAAATCATGCAGCATACTCTCTCTCTCTCTCTCTCTCTCTCTCTCTCTCTCTCTCTCTCTCTCTCTCTCTCTTCTCTCTCTCTCTCTCTCTCTCCTCTCTCTCTCGCTCTCTCTCTCTCTCTTTCTCTCTCTCTCTCTCTCTCTCTCTCTCTCTCGCTCTCTCGCTCTCTTTCTCTCTCCCGGTCTGTCTCTCTCTCTCAGTCTGTCGCTCTCTTTCTCTCTCTTTCTCCCCATCTCCCTCTCTCCCCCCCCTACTCTCTCTCCCTCCCCCCCACTCTCTCTCCCTCCCCCCCACTCTCTCTCTCTCCCCCTCACAATCTCTCTCCCCCCACTCTCTTCCCCCCCCTCTCTCTCTCCCCTCTCTTTCTCTCTCTCTCTATCCCCCTCTCTGTCTCTCTTCTCCCTCTCTCTCTCTCTCTCTCTCTCTCTCTCTCTCTCTCTCTCTCTCTCTCTCTCTCTCTCCCTCCCTCCCGCAGCTGTTGGTCTGGAGCGCATATTGTGTTATTAAAGGGACACTATGTAGTTTTGGTGACATCTAGTGGTGAAAATTACATTTCATACTTGGTGCTAGGGCTGGGCGTTATATTTGTATGTCTCTAAATGTTTTGATGAATTGAAAATGGAGGACCCTTATGTAAAAAATCTGAAAGTCTTTTTCTGGTCTTCATCATCCTGTACTGTATTGTACCCATTTTGCAATCTGTTAATAAAGTTCTCATTCATTCATTCTGACGGAAAACAGAATAATTTTGATTGACAGTCGAGTCTGCCAATTACGTCACACGGCTTGCACCCGCCCTGCTGTTCTTAGCACCAATCGGCAAGCTCTATTAGTTTTTGACTTCGTGAAGTCCTGTGTTGTTTGACAACAACAAAGCTACAGTGCTAACAATAAGCTATTTGGCTGGATGCAGTCTGGAGGACAGTGGATATACATCAAGACAACAGTCTGTGACAGTGGACATAATACTTCATCAAGTCCTGACCTGGACCACGTTTCAACTAAACAAGGTAGTTAATTAATGCGGTCTCTCTCTCTCTCTCTCTCTCTCTCTCTCTCTCTCTCTCTCTCTCTCTCTCTCTCTCCCTCCCGCAGCTGTTGGTCTGGAGCGCATATTGTGTTATTAAAGGGACACTATGTAGTTTTGGTGACATCTATTGGTGAAACTGAATGTACCATGATAGACTTGTATTAACCCCAAAAATCGCGCTCGCATTACATTTAATAGTTAATGCCCTTTTATGATTTCGGGCACCTGCCTTTCTAAAGTCCTGTGCACGTCCCTGGTCCCAGGGCTGTTAGGCCACAACAAAAACACGACAATAACACAACACTCATACATTTAAAACATTATAAGACTAACCTATCGCTAAAATTGTATACCCCACAATAACTAAAAACTGATTGGAAACCCATTCAAACTATAGGGGGCTATTCTTCTATTCTGTCCATGAGCTCTGCTTGATGGGGATAGGCAGCTTGTTCCAATCCTGGGCTCCAGATAAAGTAAGGGAGCATTGGCATAGTGTGGATCGGAAAGAAGCAGGCTTCAGGTTTGCTATGCTTGCTCTAGTTCTGTGGTTGTGGGATTCGTTGACCGGGGTGAAGTAGTTCTGGAGGTATCTAGGGGACCTTTGGTTTATAATATTGTGCACTATGTTCAGTCTGAGCTGGGTAACTCTGGCCTCCACAGGAAGCCAGTTTAGCTCCTGGAAGTGACTCCTCCCTATGTGGGTGCGAGGGCCAAGACCCATTACCACCCTTACTAGCTTATTTTGGGAAACCTGAAGGTTCTTTTTTATGTTCACTGTCAGGCCCTCGAACCACGATACGCTACCATAGTCAAAGTGGCAGAGTACTAGGCTATTTGCTAGTAGCCTGAGGCTATCTCTGCCAAGGAGGTTGGCTTTCCTAGCTAGGTACCTGGTGCGGGCGTTGACTTTGCCCAGTACTTGGGAGGCTCTAGCCTCCCCATCTAGGCTCCCGTCTATCATACAGCCTAGATAATTCGCTTTTATTTGCTGTTTTAGGGTTACAGCTCCTAGCTGGATATTAAACTCCCGTGCGTTCCTGAGCTTGGGCTTGGAGGCTAATAGTACTGCCTCTGTCTTACCTAGGTGAAGAGAAAGCCTGTTGTCCGAAAGCCACCTGCTGACCCCTGCAAGTTCTTCACCTAGCATCTGTTCTAGTGTGTTCTGATCCTTGTGTGAGACTAGCAGGGCTGAGTCGTCTGCAAATAAAAACAAGTTACATGAGCATGCTGCTGACATGTCATTTATGTACAGTAAAAAAAGGAGAGGTCCTAGCACGCTTCCTTGTGGGACCCCACATACAATGGGCTTGGCCTCTGACATAGTGCTACTGACCTCAACCCGCTGCACCCTATCAGCAAGGTAGGAAGAGAACCATGTTGGTGTTGGTGGGGGTGTTGGTGTTGGTGGGAGTGGGGGTGTTGGTGTTGGTCGGGGTTAGGGTGTTGGTGGGTGTTGGTGTTGGTGTTGGTGGGGGTGTTGGTGTTGGTGTTGGTGGGAGTGGGGGTGTTGGTGGGAGTGTTGGTCGGGGTGGGGGTGTTGGTGGGGGTGTTGGTCGGAGTGGGGGTGTTGGTGGGGATGGGAGTGGGGGTGTTGGTTGGAGTGGGGGTGTTGGTGGGAGTGGGGGTGTTGGTGAGAGTGGGGTTGGCAGTGGGAGTGGGGGTGTTGGTGGGAGTGGGAGTGGGGATGGCAGTGGGAGTGGGAGTGGGGGTGTTGGTGGGGGTGGGGTTGGCAGTGGGGGTGATGGTGGGGTTGGCAGTGGGGGTGGGGGTGTTGGTGGGAGTGTTGGTCGGGGTGGGGGTGTTGGTGGGGGTGTTGGTCGGAGTGGGGGTGTTGGTGGGGATGGGAGTGGGGGTGTTGGTGGGAGTGGGAGTGGGGATGGCAGTGGGAGTGGGAGTGGGGGTGTTGGTGGGGGTGGGGTTGGCAGTGGGGGTGATGGTGGGGTTGGCAGTTTGAGTGGGGGTGTTGGTGGGAGTGGGAGTGGGGATGGCAGTGGGAGTGGGAGTGGGGGTGTTGGTGGGGGTGGGGTTGGCAGTGGGGGTGATGGTGGGGGTGTTGGTGGGGTTGGCAGTGGGCTGTTGGTGGGGGTGGGGGTGGGGTTGGCAGTGGGGGTGTTGGTGGGGTTGGCAGTGGGGGTGTTGGTGGGGGTGGGGTTGGCAGTGGGGGTGTTGGTGGGGTTGGCAGTGGGGGTGTTGGTGGGGGTGGGGGTGTTGGTGGAACTCCTGTGCGTTCCTGAGCTTGGGCTTGGAGGCTAATAGTACTGCCTCTGTCTTACCTAGGTGAAGAGAAAGCCTGTTGTCCGAAAGCCACCTGCTGACCCCTGCAAGTTCTTCACCTAGCATCTGTTCTAGTGTGTTCTGATCCTTGTGTGAGACTAGCAGGGCTGAGTCGTCTGCAAATAAAAACAAGTTACATGAGCATGCTGCTGACATGTCATTTATGTACAGTAAAAAAAGGAGAGGTCCTAGCACGCTTCCTTGTGGGACCCCACATACAATGGGCTTGGCCTCTGACATAGTGCTACTGACCTCAACCCGCTGCACCCTATCAGCAAGGTAGGAAGAGAACCATGTTGGTGTTGGTGGGGGTGTTGGTGTTGGTGGGAGTGGGGGTGTTGGTGTTGGTCGGGGTTAGGGTGTTGGTGGGTGTTGGTGTTGGTGTTGGTGGGGGTGTTGGTGTTGGTGTTGGTGGGAGTGGGGGTGTTGGTGGGAGTGTTGGTCGGGGTGGGGGTGTTGGTGGGGGTGTTGGTCGGAGTGGGGGTGTTGGTGGGGATGGGAGTGGGGGTGTTGGTTGGAGTGGGGGTGTTGGTGGGAGTGGGGGTGTTGGTGAGAGTGGGGTTGGCAGTGGGAGTGGGGGTGTTGGTGGGAGTGGGAGTGGGGATGGCAGTGGGAGTGGGAGTGGGGGTGTTGGTGGGGGTGGGGTTGGCAGTGGGGGTGATGGTGGGGTTGGCAGTGGGGGTGGGGGTGTTGGTGGGAGTGTTGGTCGGGGTGGGGGTGTTGGTGTGGGTGTTGGTCGGAGTGGGGGTGTTGGTGGGGATGGGAGTGGGGGTGTTGGTGGGAGTGGGAGTGGGGATGGCAGTGGGAGTGGGAGTGGGGGTGTTGGTGGGGGTGGGGTTGGCAGTGGGGGTGATGGTGGGGTTGGCAGTTTGAGTGGGGGTGTTGGTGGGAGTGGGAGTGGGGATGGCAGTGGGAGTGGGAGTGGGGGTGTTGGTGGGGGTGGGGTTGGCAGTGGGGGTGATGGTGGGGGTGTTGGTGGGGTTGGCAGTGGGCTGTTGGTGGGGGTGGGGGTGGGGTTGGCAGTGGGGGTGTTGGTGGGGTTGGCAGTGGGGGTGTTGGTGGGGGTGGGGTTGGCAGTGGGGGTGTTGGTGGGGTTGGCAGTGGGGGTGTTGGTGGGGGTGGGGGTGTTGGTGGGAGTGGGGGTGTTAATGGGGTGGTGATAAGGTCTTGCTGAGGACATGCACACCAAACAAAGGAGGTGAGGTTTATTGCCGCAGATCGTCTCACTGAATGATACGTAAGTGTACATTTACATTTACATTTAGTCATTTAGCTGACGCTTTTATCCAAAGCGACTTACAAGTTCTGTACGACAAGACAGCAAGAAGGGTACAACTCTATCAGCTGAGTAACAATGTTTATCAAAGTGTTGCGTGTTACAGTGTAGGTTAGTTTATTAGGACAAGTGCATGACAGTAAGGTTAGTCAGGGTTAGATTTTTTAAATTTAAATTTTTTATTTTTTATTATTTTTATCATTATCATTTCAGATAATGGTGAAGGTGTAGACCAGCAGTGTGTGTTTGTGGAGATAGCAGTGTGTGTTTTATGGGTTCACCACATTGACGCATGTAACTAATCGTTTGTTTACATGCTCCGAGTAATGCTGGATGTCCCTGTGTTTCGTACACGTTGTAAAGTCAAGGTTGTCCTACTTTTACAAATAAATGACATAAAATATTCTGCTCCATCATAGAAATGACTAAAAACGAAATCACTTTGTTTTTTCACATTGAAAAGCTACACTCATTGGCTACAACCCTGTCCAATAATTTTCGTAAAATCGGCAAATGACAGAGTCGGGGGTGGTAATCTGACTCTTGCTTGTACAAAGTTGCATGCCTGACATATATCGGCATGTAACTCGAGAACCGCTGAACGTATTTTGACGAGTGAGGTGGCATTCGAACGGCAACTAATAGGGCTGCCCACTATACCAAGACATCAGAGACATATACTTCAACCTGCCCACTATACCAAGACATCAGAGACATATACTTCAACCTGCCCACTATACCAAGACATCAGAGACATATACTACAACCTGACCACTATACCAAGACATCAGAGACATATACTTCAACCTGCCCACTATACCAAGACATCATAGACATATACTGAAACCTGCCGACTATACTAAGACATCAGAGACATATACTTCAACCTGCCCACTATACCAAGACATCAGAGACATATACTTCAACCTGCCCACTATACCAAGACATCAGAGACATATACTTCAACCTGCCCACTATACCAAGACATCAGAGACATATACTTCAACCTGCCCACTATACCAATACATCAGAGACATATAATACAACCTGCCCACTATACCAAGACATCAGAGACATATACTTCAACCTGCCCACTATACCAAGACATCATAGACATATACTTCAACCTGCCCACTATACCAAGACATCAGAGACATATACTTCAACCTGCCCACTATACCAAGACATCAGAGACATATACTTCAACCTGCCCACTATACCAAGACATCAGAGACATATACTTCAACCTGCCCACTATACCAAGACATCAGAGACATATACTTCAATCTGCCCACTAAAGACTATACAAGAAATTCCTTCTGTAATGTACTGATTTCTTTTGATTTCTCTGTTTGATTGTTTTATTTGGCTTTGGCAATGTAAACGTATGTTTCCCATGTCAATAAAGCCCATTTGAATTGAATTGAGAGAGAGAGAGAGAGAGAGAGAGAGAGAGAGAGAGAGAGAGAGAGAGAGAGAGAGAGAGAGAGAGAGAGAGAGAGAGAGAGAGAGAGAGCGAGCGAGAGAGAGAGAGAGAGAGAGAGAGAGAGAGAGAGAGAGAGAGATGCATCTGAACCAATCAGGTTGTCAGAAATATAGGCTAAGCAGTGAGTAAAATTGGCTATAGCCATTCTACAACAATTGAATAAGCTGAATTGTTTTTTCATGCCGTTATTAGTTTTAATAAGGGATGTGTACATGTACATTTACATTTAGCTGACGCTTTTATCCAAAGCGACTTACAAGTTCAGAAAGTTACTGAATTTGCTCAACTTGTCTCTAAGTTGTCTCCCTCTCTCTGTATTATCCCCACTATGTCGTCATTGTGAAAGTTCATGTACTGTGTTTGTCCCTGTACTGTGTTTGTCTGTATGCTATAATGCCATGTATGTAAAGCGCTTTGAGATTCCTAATGTAAGGCGCTATATAAAATTAATTTATTATTATTATTATATGCTCGCGCCAGAATAAACTTTTAATTCATAGCGTTCAGTCGGGTCCGTGAGGAGCTGGAAACACGGTCAATGAAAAGTGTATTCTCAAGAATGATAATGCAGATTATATTATCCTGACTAAACTTGGAATACCAGAAAATAGATTTTATAGACGGTATGATTTGTTGGAGAAATATGCAGCCCCATGGTGAGATATCCTCACGAGTGAGAGAGCTTTTCAGCTGAGAGCGGGTCTCATTCTCCAAGGACTTACGACAAAACGGGCTTTCTCTTAGGGCCATTTGAGACTTTTTTCTGGCAGATTTTGGGATTCACCAACCGTCCCAATAAAACATATATAATTAATATTATATTATAATATATTGTCTATATTAATTTCTTGCCCGAAAAGGTCTCAAATGGCCCTAAGAGAAAGCCCTTTTTGTCGTAAGTCCGTTGGAGAATAAGACCCAGTTCAACGACAGACGTGTGTTGTGAGAAACAAACTATCCCTCCCCCCTCTCGCTCTGAAGAATGATATGCATATTGCTATCACTTAGTGATTTAACACCTATCAGCGCACACGCCGCTGTTTGTGTGTGCGCGCGTGCAAAGTGAATACGGGGATAATTTAGAACTATACAATTTAGCAAGAATTAAACATATTTACAAGTCGTATTACGTTTAGCAAGTAAGGAGACATACTGTAGATTACATCTCAAAGCACTCGAAATTGTCATTTTTCTATTTTTACCGATTACTGAAAATATGTACTTTTTGAGCATTTGGGAGAAATTATAAATCCTTTTGTTCTCCGCCGACGGGTTCAAAAAGCCCCTTGGGCTCTCAAGGGTTAATTCTATATATTATATGTTTTATAAAAAAATGCAGACCCGAGCCGCCAGACGCTCGCAAAATCGCATGTCGCGCCGGTGGGCAAATCGTCCTAAAGAGGGCCCGGGCCGTTGCCAGTTAAGAGGTTACTTTATTTAGTTTGGAAGGTTCACTTGCATTGGCTGGTAATTTCCTGAGAGAGCAGACGATTGGAGTGACGTCTGGACCCTATGGTGCACGTTCCCATGACTGGCTCTCACTTAAAGCAATTTAGGATGTCTGCTTTCAGCTCCTGTGCTCCTGACACGTGGAACATCATACAACAAACTCTAAAACTCAATACTTGAGTCTTAAATCCTTGATCACCAACCATTCCACCATAATCTGTAATTGTTTTAATTGATTGTAAATCTTTTTATCATGATTGCACTTAACACATTGGACGCCAGAGGGCGCTATGGGCATTGGGCCGTTGTGTGTTGAGTAATCCCAGGAAAAGACGAGAAAAAGGCCCTTTAGTGAAATTCATTTATCACGTTGTCATTTTTCACCTGATTATCGAATCATCCTGAAATCAACGCTAGATTATCGGTATTATCTTTGATCAAGCCTGCACGAAAGGTGGTTTAGAGCGGGGCGCCCATCCGTGCCGTGATGTGACCAACGGCACACACACACACACACAGACAGCTTCGATCGCGGGAGAAAAAAATATCGGATCAACGCAAGATTGGGTATATACTGTCCTTACCTTGTCTCTGATGTAATGCAAAAATAATAATCCAATGATCTGATCGCCATTCCAAATACTGGTCGCTGTAGTCTGTCCCACGTTATCCAGCATTGCACAGGGACGGGCGGGCGGATGAACTCGTCGAGGCATCTGTGGTGACCGCTTGTCTTGCCGGAGTATTTAGACTCACGCTGCAGCTCGGCCGAGAAAACAAACTACATAGTTTAAAATGGAGTGCAATCGCGGCCGCAAGGCGTTAGGCGGCGGTATTGACCATCTGCGAGCTCAGACACATTCAGCACAGCCTGCACAGGCTGCCTCGATGGATTATGAATGGCAATAGTGAATAAAAGAAATAACAATCATAACAACGAGTTAACTCGTTGTTGGTGCTCAACGATTGGCGGGCTAACACGAGTTAACTTGTTGTTGGCGCAGAAAGGGTTAATGTATATTATATTGTTTATTGTATTCTTTATTGTATTTGCCATGTATTTATTATGATGTCATTGTAAATGAGGATGTGGCCTCAAATAATCTTCCAGTGGAAATAAAGATTGAATGAATGAATGCATGCATGATTTAAAATGAATGAATGAATATCGCGTAGAAGAACAACACGTTTACGTGAAAGAAAACAATCCCAGACGGTGAGAAAGAGAAAAACACGAACCCCGAGGAACTGGGACAGCAGCTTCAGGGCGCCGGAGGTGGCGTTGTACGCGTCGCGCCAGTCGTACCGGGGCATGCCTGCCGGGCGCTCTCCCGGGGGCCCGTTGTACAGGAAGTTGGCGATCAGCGCCGACGTCCATCCCGTCCCGTTGAGCCGCCGGTCGAGAGCCGCGGCGAACACCGGGTTAGCCAGCAACACCTGGTGGGAAGGGGGACGGGTTAGCCAGCAACACCTGGTGGGAAGGGGGACGGGTTAGCCAGCGACACCTGGAGGGAAGGAGCACGGGTTAGCCAGTGACACCTGGAGGGGAGGAGAATGGGTTAGCCAGCGACACCTGGAGGGAAGAAGGACGGGTTAGCCAGCAACACCTGGAGGGGAGGAGGATTAACATTAACAATTGGACAGCAGGTGTAGCAGGGCCAAGGGGTTAGCCAGCGACACCTGGAGGGAAGGAGCACGGGTTAGCCAGTGACACCTGGAGGGGAGGAGAATGGGTTAGCCAGCGACACCTGGAGGGAAGAAGGACGGGTTAGCCAGCAACACCTGGAGGGGAGGAGGAACGGGTTAGAGAGCGACACCTGGAGGGAAGCAGGACGGGTTAGAGAGCGACACCTGGAGGGAAGCAGGACGGGTTAGAGAGCAACACCTGGAGGGAAGGAGGACGGGTTAGAGAGCGACACCTGTATGGAAGGAGGACGGGTTAGAGAGCGACACCTGGAGGGAAGGAGGACGGGTTAGAGAGCGACACCTGGATAGGAAGGAGGACGGGTTAGAGAGCGACATCTGGAGGGAAGGGGTACAGATTAGAGAGCGACACCTGGATGGGAAGGAGGACGGATTAGAGAGTGACACCTGGAGGAAAGGAGGACGGGTTTGAGACCGACACCTGGAGGGAAGGGGGATGGGTTAGAGAGCGACACCTGGTTGGAAGGAGGACGGGTTAGAGAGCGACACCTGGAGGGAAGAAGGACGGGTTAGAGAGCAACACCTGGAGGGAAGGGGGATGGGTTAGAGAGCAACACCTGGAGGGAAGGAGGGCGGGTTTCAGTTTGGCCAACGATCAGAACATTAACAATTGGACAGCAGGTGTAGCAGGGCCAACGGGTTAGCCAGCGACACCTGGAGGGAAGGAGCACGGGTTAGCCAGTGACACCTGGAGGGGAGGAGAATGGGTTAGCCAGCGACACCTGGAGGGAAGAAGGACGGGTTAGCCAGCAACACCTGGAGGGGAGGAGGAACGGGTTAGAGAGCGACACCTGGAGGGAAGCAGGACGGGTTAGAGAGCGACACCTGGAGGGAAGGAGGACGGGTTAGAGAGCGACACCTGTATGGAAGGAGGACGGGTTAGAGAGCGACACCTGGAGGGAAGGAGGACGGGTTAGAGAGCAACACCTGGATAGGAAGGAGGACGGGTTAGAGAGCGACATCTGGAGGGAAGGGGTACAGATTAGAGAGCGACACCTGGATGGGAAGGAGGACGGATTAGAGAGTGACACCTGGAGGAAAGGAGGACGGGTTTGAGACCGACACCTGGAGGGAAGGGGGATGGGTTAGAGAGCGACACCTGGTGGGAAGGAGGACGGGTTAGAGAGCGACACCTGGAGGGAAGAAGGACGGGTTAGAGAGCAACACCTGGAGGGAAGGGGGATGGGTTAGAGAGCAACACCTGGAGGGAAGGAGGGCGGGTTTCAGTTTGGCCAACGATCAGAACATTAACAATTGGACAGCAGGTGTAGCAGGGCCAAGGGTAAGATAATAGTCAAAGACTCCAGCCACCCAAACAGCTGCCTTTTTCACTGAAAATCAATTTTAATGCTAATGAAATAGAGTAACTTGAACTTGTGTACTCACATCTTTCTGTAGTGGTTGCAATACCCCCCCGCGTGTAGCTTTATGCCAAGCAAGCAGTGCAAAAATTTAACGTAGTGGCATGCAGTAATGCGCCTTTCATTTTCCGCCGCCCAGCGCCCAGGTCGCGCGGAAATAGGCTGTCTATTGCCATTCTCTTTGACAAACTCTAACCTTAACCAGCTCCTTAACAACGCCTAAACTTAACCGTTCTAACCTTAACCAACTCCGAAACCATGCCTAACCTTAACCATAGAAATTATATTGCCATTCTCTTTGACAAACTCTAACCTTAACCAGCTCCTTAACAGCGCCTAAACTTAACCGTTCTAACCTTAACCAACTCCGAAACAATGCCTAACCTTAACCTTAACCTTAACCATGCCTAACCTTAACCGGCGAAATAACCTTAACCGGCGAAATAATACACGTTAAAAAAAAATCACGTTAAAAAATATTTTCGATGGGATTCGAACTCGCCAGCAAACAAGCCATAGGATCCACAGCCATGTGTCCTTGCCAATTGAGCTATTGGTAGATACTGAATAAGGGGCGGTGACTTATATATATTGAGCTCCGCTCAAGGCGGGATCTCATGCGCATGCGCGGGCACCTCGCGCGAGCACGCCGGCGCACGCACGCACCTGAGCGAGCACGCCGCCGCCGGTGCACGCACGGTAGCATTTGTCTGAAAAGAAGGGCGCTTTACCGCACTAGCGTGCGGTGACGAATGCGGAAGCATTTTTGCACTGCTTGCTTGGCATTAACGTACAGGCTACCCCCCCCCCCCCCCCACAAAATGAAAGGTATATGCTGGAAAACGCAGCGGATCCATAGCCTGAAGCATTATGTAGTACAGGTCAACATTTTATACAAATTCGTTGTCTTTTACTCACCTTTACTAACATTCACTTTAGAAACGTTAAACACTACACCATATTTTATCTATTTATTACTAAAATATTTGCACTACATCTCTACCTCATTTTAGCATTTTGTTGCATTTTGTACTTTAGTTTTGTATATTGTAGTGTAGTGTTGAAGCTGAACTCAAGCAAGAGTCACACAGTGGAGTAGCACAGCGAGTGCATTTTGACAACCGTGCTTTCGTTGTGGCAGCCCCAAAGCTCTGGAATGAGCTTCCACTGCATGTTAGGCATAAACCCCAACTCTGCAGGTGTTTAAATCACGCCTCAAAACACATCTATTTGCTCTGGCTTTTGGTGTTTTAAACAGTTTTTGACAGACCTGTGTTGACAATCATGAGTGTGCTCTCCTGTCATCCATGAGAATGATTGACTCATTGACACCAGCTGAGTGATGGACTCATTAACACCAGCTGAGTGTGTGTATATTAAGAGCGACCTTCACAAATAAAATGGTTGCTTCCTTGATACACAGATCCTGTTTGTCAGCGTTTTATTCCTTATTTCTACATACTGTATAGTCTATGTTATGATGTCTAGCCAATACGCAATAACCGACATTCAACAGGTTATGGGCCCAGAGCGCTAGAATCATGACGACCAGACAATCGGAAAGGAGTTTGCGTTGGTCTCGTCTAGCGTTTGACGGAGATGAACAAAGGTATGAACTGTGGGAGACTAAGTTCATGGGCCATCTCCGGCTACAGAGACTAAAGGACACTCTCGAAACGGATCCTTTAACGGCGTCTGCTGACAAGTTGAGAGAAGATGATGAGAAAAACACATTGATATACGCAGAGCTCATCCAGTTTCTGGACGATAAGAGTTTATCACTGGTAATGCAAGAAGCGTCTGATGATGGACGGAAAGCCATCGGAATATTGCGCAATTATTATGCGGGTTCAGGGAAGCCGAGGATTATCAGTCTCTATACGGAGCTGACTACACTGCAAAAGTCTAGCAGTGAAACGGTGACTGACTATATAATTCGGGCAGAAAGGGCAATAACTGCACTGAGAACCGCAAATGAGACTTTGAGTGATAGCCTACTCGTGGCTATGGTATTATTAAAAGGACTGCCCGAGGCATTTAAACCCTTTGCAATACATGTCACACAGAGTGATGAGACTATAGTGTTTTCTGAGTTTAAGACTAAGCTCAGGAGTTTTGAGGACACTGAGAAAATGCGCGTTACCATGTCGGATGACAATGTTATGCGAGCCCAAGCCCTGTCTGACCGGGGTGCACAGAATGCCCAGAGCGCGCGCATTCAGAGCGCACAGCGTACAGACATTATATGCTACAGATTTGGCCAAAGTGGGCATATGAGAAGGACCTGTCGATGCAAGCTGTGGTGTCACCACTGTAAAAGCTCCACACATCAAGGGGCGACCTGCAGACGGAGACCGGAGCAGAACGTTGCGCAAGGCGTGTCTGTGCAAGTGAGTTGTCATGACAACAACACACATGCGTTTCTGATGAGGGAAGGCGATCCAAGACGCGGTGTTAAGACGAGGGGCCTGATGGTGGACACCGGGGCGACTGCGCACATAATCACCGACCTAGCCAAGTTCAAAGTGTTCGATGACGGATTCCAGGCCGAGTCTCTGCGTGGAGTTGGCTGACGGCACGAGGAGCAACGGGGTCGCAGAGCGCAGAGGGGACGCTGAGGTGTGCTTGATGGACAGCAGAGGGAGGCGACTGACTACAACACTGAGAGGGGCGCTGTACATCCCCTCATTCCCGCAGGACATCTTCTCTGTGAGAGCAGCCACCACTGACACTGGAGCCACTGTGATCTTCAGACAAGGAGAAGACGTCCTACAGCACAGAGACGGTACTGAATTTCACACCCATGAGCATAATAGGCTATATTATTTGCCCATAGTGAATGACCAATGTGATCAGAGCAAGGGCTGTTTTGATATACAGACATGACATGAAATTCTAGGACACTGCAATTATGCTGATGTTGAGAAACTCCAGAATATTGTTGATGGCATGACTATTAAGGGGAAAATTGTCAAGTCTAAACTGAACTGTGAAGTGTGCACTCAGGGAAAGTTTGTACAAAGCTTCAACAGGAAGCCTGATGTGAGAGCCAAAAAGGCTCTAGAGTTGGTGCACACAGATCTAGCGGGTCCTATTGACCCAGTGTCCATAGATGGGCATAGATTTACACTTACGTTTACTGACGACTACTCAAGTACTATGTTTATCTATCATCTTAAGCATAAGAGTGATACTGTGCAAGCAACAGAGCAGTTCATAGCTGACACCGCCTCATATGGGAGGATCAGACGCATCCGGTCTGATAATGGTACAGAATACACTGGTAAAGAGTACCAAGGGCTACTGAGGAAAAATGGTATAAGGCATGAGACGTCATCACCATATTCACCACATCAGAATGGTACTGCAGAATGCCAGTTTAGGACTATTTTTGACATGGCTAGATGCATGCTATTAGAGAGCAAGCTCCCAAAAGCATTATGGCCTTATGCAGTACAGACTGCATCTCAAATAAGAAATAGATGTTTTAACAATCACACTAAACAGACACCTTACATGCTGCTGACAGGGAAACGTCCTAATATGTCTAGGATGCAGAAGTTTGGAACTCTGTGTTATGCCTACAGACAGCACAAGAAAAAGTTAGACCCTAGGAGTGAGAAGGGCTTCTTTGTCGGGCATGACAAGAAGAGCCCAGCTTACCTGGTTTTCTACCCCGACAGTGGAAAGGTGAGGAAGCACAGACTGGTCAGATTTATGCCAAAAACAGTAGGTGAGCAGCAGACACAGACTGAGATATCCATAGATGATGAGGATTTTGGTGGGCCACTTAAGGCTAGCACAAGCAAGTTACCAGGCAAGTTACCAGGCTGTTACCAGGCCAGAGAACAGCCAGGATCAGGCTAAAGAGGAACAGGAGGTCAAACAGGAGTCTCCACGCTATCCTTCCAGGGGCCGGATGGAGCCAGATTATTTTGGTGTTATTACATGGCGTTTTCACATTCGCCGAAATGCTTGCTTGTGATTGGTCAATAGCGCGCGTCAGAGGTTATCAGACAATAATGACCGCTGTGGGACAATAATGACCGCTGTACGCAGCTGTTCGCAATCAAGCCCACAATAATGACCGCTGTGCGCAGCTGTTCGCAATCAAGCCCACTGACATCAGTGCAAACTGCCGGCTGCCGGGGAAGCTGCTGGGGGGCGGAGCGACGAGCACTCAGCGGAGCCAGAACCAGTGTTACTGTTGCGAGTCGATGTAAAATGAATTAGGTATATTGTTAGTAAGTTAGCCATGTAATAAGCGGGATAATGTATAGCTATACTCGATCATTGTCGCAAAATAATTGACCTTCACTGATGTTTAAAACACCTCGCCGAGGCGGCTCGGTATTTTAAACTCTGTGTCGGTCAATTATTTTGCGACAATGACCTCGTAGCTATACATTATCCCTTACATAGTGTATATGAAGTAAGTCAAGACCAGACACAGGTTAATGTTGATTATTGTTACAAAATGTTGTGTAACATACCTTTAACTTTCAGTGATGCAGTGAAGTCACCCAAATCAAAGGAATGGGTCAGTGCCATGGAGGATGAAATGCAATCACTGAGAGAGAACGGTACATTTACTTTGACCAACTTGCCACAGGGCAAAGTTGCAGTGGGGGGTCGATGGGTGTATGCTATCAAGAAAAATGCAGATGGTTCAGATAAATAAAAGGCACGATATGTTGCTAAAGGCTACAGTCAGAGAAGGGGTGTTGACTATGGAGAGACTTTTTCTCCCACAGCCGAACTGACCATTGTCAGAGTGTTGATGCAGAAAGCTGCACAAGAGAATTTGATTTTAAATCAGATGGACGTTAAAACTGCCTACCTACATGCACCGATAGATTATGAGATATACATGGACCAGCCAGAGGGTTATGAACAGACATCTGGCACAGAGACATTGGTGTGTAAACTAGAGAAGTCACTGTATGGTCTAAAACAGTCTGGCCGGAATTGGAACAACATGTTACATGACTATCTAATTGTGAATGAATTTGTGCAAAACCCTGCTGATCACTGTGTATATACAAGAGAAACTGAGCATGAGAAGGTAATCATGATTATATGGGTTGATGATTTGGTTCTTGCTGCCAGTAATGAGAATGCAATGAATGCTGTAAAATAGATGCTCACAAAGAAATGTCAGATGAAGGATATGGGCAGATTGACACACAGTGTGATGGATGTGTGACAATGTCACAGAAGCAGTGTGTAAAGAACATGCTAGAGAGGTTTGACATGCAGGACTGTAAACCCAGATCAACACCATCAATTACACTGAAGGGGCAGGACTAATGAGTGATATCACCCGGTACAGAGAGGTGGTCGGTAGCCTAATCTATCTTACTATGTGTACTAGGCCAGATCTGTGTTTCATAGTGAGTAAACTGTCTCAGTATTTTAACAAACCAACTGAGGAACATTGGGCTACTGTCAAGCATGTATTGAGGTTCTTAAAGGGCACCAGTGATAAAATGTTGTGTTACAAGAAGTGTAATTCTGATTTGAGGTTACAGGCTTACAGTGATGCGGACTGGGCAGCAGATGTCACAGACCGACGTAGCACAACAGGGTACTGTGTTAGTCTACATGAGACTGGTACATTGGTCTCATGGAAGACCAAAAAGCAACCGACGGTGGCATTGTCCACATGTGAAGCAGAGTACATGGCACTAGCTGCAACCACCCAAGAGTGTTTACACCTGGTACAACTGCTGACACATATGGATGCATGTAAGTATGCACCACCCATTGTCCATGAGGACAATCAGGGAACCATAGCATTAGCTAAGAACCCAGTCCGCAGACAAAGACATAAAGTACCATTTTGTCAGATCTACAGTACTAAATGGACAGATCTGTTTGCAATACTGTCCCACAGATCAAATGGTGGCTGATGTGTTTACCAAACCAGTAACTAAGGACAAATTGAATAGGTTCACAAAGGTTATGTTTGGGAGAGAAACCACATCAGTGTGAGTAGTGAACAAGCGGTCAAATTTTTTGTTTTTAAGAAAATGCCAGTGAAAAACTGACTGTTTGTAAATAATGAAATCTAATGATTTATGTTCTTGTTTCACTCAGGAGAGGAACCATATCAATGACGGCCTTCGTTTGATTAATGGAATGTAAAAGTGTTACAATAACTGATTGTTATTAAATAGTTTTTTTTATTTTTCTTCTCCAGTTTAGATAGGTCAGTAGAGAGCAAGTGGGGGTGTTGACAATCATGTTTGTGCTCTCCCGTCATCCATGAGAATGATTGACTCATTGACACCAGCTGAGTGAGGGACTCATTAACACCAGCTGAGTATGTGTATATTAAGAGCGACCTTATGTGACACATTGTACTGTTTTGATTGTGTGCTTTTATAAATGTTTTATGTTTTATCTTATGTTGTGGACTTGTACAGCACTTTGGTCAACTTTGTTGTTTTTAAATGTGCTTTTCTAATAAAAAAGTGGATTGGATTGGATTGAAATACGATACAATGGAATCTGCCTCAATGCGTGACACTACACTGGTACACTACAGTACTACTGTAATAGTACCACGGCCGGTTAGGGGAAGGGAGGAGGGGGGGGGGGGGGGGTTGTGCTGTGGAGGAGGCTCTGCCACTCAAGTCCATGTAAGATTAATTAGAAGCACTAAGCTAGATGGCACTGTTGATCTTCAGGCTGCGGGATGCTACCCCACCTTGCTGAATGTTATACCACACACACACACACACACACACACACACACACACACACACACACACACACACACACACACACACACACCCCCACACACACACACACACACACACACACACACACACACACACACACACACACACACACACACACACACACACACACACACACACACACACACCTCCCCCTCCGACCCCTGCTGTGATACCACACACACACACACACACACACCTCTCCCTCCCCCCCTGCTGTGATACCACACGCACACACACACACACGCACACACACCTCTCCCTCCTCCCCCTGCTGTGATACCACACACACACACACACACACACACACACACACACACACACACACACACACACACACACACACACACACACACACACACACACACACACACACACACACACACACACACACACACACACACACACACATATACCTCTCCCTCCTCCCCCTGCTTTGATACCACACACACATGCACGCACACACACCCACACGCACACACACACGCACACACAGACACACACACACACACACATTTACCTCTCCCTCCTCTCCCTGCTTTGATACCACACACACGCACACACACACCCACACGCACACACACACACACACACACACACGCGCGCGCGCACACAGACACACGGGGAGAACGTCTTCCAGTCTGCTCCACCTGTGCCTCCAACTCTGATCGCTCTCTCGGCATACAAAGAGTTAATAAAGTGGGGTATGCTAATTTAAATGCAAATATAACCTTGCCATTCTATCCCAGTGTAAGGTGTGTGTGTGTGTGTGTGTGTGTGTGTGTGTGTGTGTGTGTGTGTGTGTGTGTGTGTGTGTGTGTGTGTGTGTGTGTGTGTGTGTGTGTGTGTGTGTGTGTGTGTGTGTGTGTGTGTGTGTGTGTGTGTGTGTGTGTTCAGAAGACTGACGGCACTCTGGGTTTAACACCGTGTAATAATGTGGTGACATCACTGGTATCCAGGTAGAAACATTGGTTATACAATGGCATGCAAATATCTTGATTCTGATTGGCTGAAACAGTCAAGTTAGCCGTTGTTATTTCATATAACACACTCCACGTGACTGCAGATCCCTCCCACAACCGAATAATTTTTTTTTTATTGTATGAGTCTCAGTAGATAGACAAATGGAAGTATTCATATATTTTGAACGAATCCTCCAAAAAAGATACAGCCAACTGGAATATGTTAGTTCGTTACACATATGTTGGATTATGTAATTGGTTTGTCATTACTCATTGTGAAACAAAAGAAAAATCTCTGACTTTCAAAACAAAATCAAAATGTCCGTTGATTATTTTTAATAATTTTTTTGTCAGACTTGGATCTACTATTGGATCTACTTTCTCTGTGGATGGTTTTATGAATAAATCTCCATTATGCTTCAATTGCTGTGTGTTTATTGTATAGCAATAAGGTTGGGTGAATTCGGCCATTGTATAAAAGCATTACATCAGTTGAAGTCGTGTGTTAGACTCATTTGATCATGCCTAGGGGGTCTAACGACCATCCGCTGCGCGTCAGGCCTAACAACCACCCCTAGGCATGATCTAATGAGTATAACACACTCCTGCATGTGATGTAATGCTTAATTTAACACCATGTAATAATGTGGTGACATCACTGGTTTAACACTGTGTAATAATGTGGTGAGTTGTTACACTCCCAGACCGGCCCAAGTCTGGGACAGTAAAAACAATAGGAGTTACTGCCCCACACAGTGGATTGGTGGTGGTGGTGGTGGCGCCATCTGGTGCTTACCTGCAGATAATGCAGTCAGTGAATATCCTCTCTGATTGCATTAAAAAGATGCTGTTGTTACAATTAGTTTATTTGTTACAAGTGTTATCTGTTACGATCGGGGGTGACAATGAAGGTGAGGAGAACACAGTTTGCAGACAAGGATGAGAGAACCGAGACAGAGACGAAGGGTGATACTTAATGCAGGGATCTTTACTGAATGAAAACCAAAATACAAAACAAACAAAGGCACTGGCACTGGTACTAACAAACAATGAGTGAAAACAAGAAAACGACAGGAGTAGACAGGCATGAACTCACTTGACAAAACACCAGGGAACACGGGCACGACACAGGGACAACACAGAGACAATGACGCCACAATAACCTAACCAACCAACAAGCAATAAATACTGAAGCTAATTAATAATCAAAAACAGCTGGGGAGAGACAGGCATTTAGAACAAAACTATAATCAAAACTACAGGAAGAGGAACTAGTGTGAGCATGATGGCGCTGCTCCGACCGGCTGCCTCTCTGTTCGCTCCGTCGAGACTGTGTTTACTTTTGTTAATATTTATAGTTTTTAGAGTTTTGTTCGTACCAACTGTTGGTGCATTTAATGTATATGACCGTCAGTCACTCATAGACATTGGATTACGGGAAACTTATCAACTGGATTACTCACTGGATCAGCTTTCCGAACCGCATCAATGGCCTGAAGAAATTCTCCGGAGATCAGGACCAGATCCTTTGTTCCTAGACCCCAGGAACAGAGGAACCAGACGGCGAGGGAAGAGGGCTGGGATCCGTAACAGGCTGAGATCCAGACGCCACCGTACACCACTGCCCAGTATATTGCTAGCCAATGTACAATCAATTGACAATAAACTGGATGACATCCGAGCAAGGATTCAATATCAAAGAGACGTTAGGGACTGCAACGTCCTCTGCTTCACCGAGACGTGGTTGACGCCGGACGTCCCAGACCACGCAATTCAACCGGCTGATCACTTCTTTATCCATCGCAAGGATCGGTCATCAGCAGAGTCCGGTAAACAACGTGGAGGAGGTATTGCCTTCATGTTTAACAAAAATTGGAGCGACCCAACTAACGTGAAGGAATTATCCAACCACTGCTCCCCAGAACTGGAATATATAACCATCAAGTGTCGTCCTTTCTTCCTCCCGAGGGAGTTAACGGCGATCGTCCTGGTCGGAGTGTATATTCCACCGCAAGCCAGCAACAAGGTTGCGCTCTCCAGACTACACGACGAGGTAAATAGAATCCAAGTGGCGAATGTTAACGCCGCCATTTTAGTTCTGGGAGATTTCAATAGCGCCAATCTGAGAAAGGTATTGCCTGACTTCTATCAGCATGTGACTTGCAACACCAGAGGCGGTAACATCCTAGATCACTGTTACACGCAATTTAAAGGTGGCTACAAGGCTCATTCTGATAGTGGCTTTGGTAAGTCAGATCACGCATCCATTTTTCTTTCACCAAAGTACAGACAGAGAATTAAAAGTACTCCCGTAGTCTCGCGAGAGGTGCAGAAATGGGATGTGACGTCAGAGGAGACGATCCGGTCAGTGTTTCACCACACAGACTGGATTGTGTTCCGCGACACAGATAACATTAATGCCTACACGGAGACAGTGCTGGACTATGTTTGTACTAGGGTGAAAGAAACAATCCCCACTACCAAAATGAAAGTTTACCCAAATCAAAAACCCTGGGTAGGCAAATCCGTCCGTGAAGCTCTGAGAGAGCGCACCAAAGCATACAACGACGGCCTAGAGGCAGGCAACATGAATGACCACAAGGTGGCGCGATACAACGTAAGGAGGACAGTGTCAGAGGCCAAACGACGCTACAGGGATAAAATTGAACTCCAGTTTGAACAAGCTGACTCTAGAGCTATGTGGCAGGGGCTCAAAACGATGACAGACTACAAAGGCGCCTCCCTCAAACTGAACAGTGACATCTCCTTAGCAAATGACCTCAATACCTTCTATGCGAGGTTTGATATATATTTGCATACCGCCCCAACAGGTCCACGGAGGACGCCATATCCCATGTGCTGCACACAGCAGCATCACACCTGGACAAGAGGCAGGGGAACTATGTGAGAATGCTATTCATCGACTACAGCTCGGCATTCAATACCATAGTCCCCTCCATACTCATAGCCAAGCTCAGGGACCTGGGCTTGGGCTATGACCTCTGCCAGTGGGTCTTGGACTTCCTGACTGGCAGACCCCAGGTGGTGAGAGCAGGCAACTGCACCTCCTCATCCATCACCCTCAACATAGGGGCCCCCCAGGGCTGTGTTCTGAGTCCCCTCCTCTACTCCCTGTACACACACGACTGTGTGGCTCAGCGGAGTAGCAATACAATCGTCAAATTTGCTGACGATACAGTGGTGGTGGGCCTGATCTCTGCCAACGACGAGAGGGCCTACCTGGAAGAGGTCAAGGTCCTGGCGGGATGGTGCCAGGAAAACAGCCTCTCCCTGAACGTCAGCAAAACAAAGGAGATGATTGTGGACTTCAGGAGGTCGGGGGTCAAGGACTACAGCCCCCTCAGCATCGACGGGGCACCGGTTGAGAGAGTCAACAGCTTTAAGTACCTCGGAGCCTACATATCCGAGGACTTGACATGGACCACACACATTAACAGTGTTGTGAAGAAGGCACGACAACGCCTCTACTTCCTCAGGCGCCTAAGGAAGTTCCAAGTCAGCCAGAAGATCCTTAAGAACTTCTACTCATGTACAATAGAGAGCATCTTGACCGGCAACATCACCTCCTGGTTTGGGAATAGCACTGCACAAGACCAAAGCAGACTACAAAGAGTGACACGTTCAGCCGAACGCACAATTGGAGGGGGGCTCCCCACCCTCCAGAACATTTACTACAAGCGTTGCAAGGGCAAGGCTAAGAGAATCATTAAAGACTCCAGTCACCCGAACAACTGCCTCTTTGAACTGCTGCGGTCAGGCAAGCGATACAGGAGTCTCAAGGCGAGCACAGAAAGACTCAGAAGAAGCTTCTATCCCCAGGCCATCAGGCTGCTAAACGAACAATGAATGAACACTACACAACAACAACCACCAAACGCACATAGCACACACATCCACACGCACACACTCACTTTAAACAAACACACTGTAGCACCCACTCCACACACTTATAGCACACACCCACTTTAAACAAACACACTGTAGCACCCACTCCCCACACTTTATATTTATGGATGAAGGATTGCACTACAACTCGTACACCTTACTGTAAATTGTACCTAAAATTGTACCTCATCCCATTTCTGCCTTGCACTAGATAGTACTGTACATTAGTACACTGCATAGTATTGTGTATTGTATATTATATGGTAACTCAGAACATTGTACATATGTCTATACCGAACACTGTGACCTCATTTTCTTCTTCTAAATTCATGCTATATTATGTTATTATGTTATTTGATACTATCTTGTCTAGCACAGTCTCTGGAGCGTAACAGTAAGAAGCATTTTGTATGAAAGTATTCTGTACTTCTGTATGACAACTATTAAAGAACTTGAACTAGGCAATACCAAACACAGGATAAGAATGCCAACACAAAGAACAACCTAAACAGATAACACTTGTAACAAATTGTAACAACAGCATATTTTTTATGCAATCAGAGAGGATCTTCACTGACTGCATTATCTGCAGGTGAGCACCAGGTGGTGCCATATCACCACCATCAATCCCCTGTGTGGGGCGCCTGTACGTTAATGCCAAGCAAGCAGTGCAAAAATGCTTCCGCATTCGTCACCGCACGCTAGTGCGGTAAAGCGCCCTTCTTTTCAGACAAATGCTACCGTGCGTGCACCGGCGGCGGCGTGCTCGCTCAGGTGCGTGCGTGCGCCGGCGTGCTCGCGCGAGGTGCCCGCGCATGCGACACGAGCGGAGCTCAATATATATAAGTCACCGCCCCTATCTAACTATCTAGCAATAGCTCAATTGGCAAGGACACATGGCTGTGGATCCTATGGCTTGTTTGCTGGCGAGTTCGAATCCCATCGAAAATATTTTTTAACGTGATTTTTTTTTAACGTGTATTCTTTCGCCGATTAAGGTTAGGCATTGTTTCGGAGTTGGTTAAGGTTAGAACGGTTAAGTTTAGGCGCTGTTAAGGAGCTGGTTAAGGTTAGAGTTTGTCAAAGAGAATGGCAATATAATTTCTATGGTTAAGGTTAGGCATGGTTTCGGAGTTGGTTAAGGTTAGAACGGTTAAGTTTAGGCGTTGTTAAGGAGCTGGTTAAGGTTAGAGTTTGTCAAAGAGAATGGCAATAGACAGCCTATTTCCGCGCGACCTGGGCGCTGGGCGGCGGAAAATGAAAGGCGCATTACTGCATGCCACTACGGTAAGTTTTTGCACTGCTTGCTTGGCATAAAGCTACACGCGTGTGGGGCAGTAACTCCTATTTTTTCTACTGTCCCAGACTTGGGCCGGTTTGGGAGTGTAACAGTGAGTGGTGACATCACTGGTATCCAGGCAGACACACTGGTTTAATAACACCATGTAATAATGTGATGACATCACTGGTTTAATAACACCATGTAATAATGTGATGACATCACTGGTATCCAGGCAGAAACACTGTTTTAATAACATGTAATAATATGGTAGAAACTAGGGATGCCCCGATCGATCGGCCATCGATCGGTATCGGCCGATATTCACTAAAATAATAAAATAAGAAATAACAATTCAGTACATTTATATCTGTGTTAATTTGTTACATTTAGTTTCACTAAGTTAGGAAAGTAATGTTTTAAGTCAAGCCTGATGTTGCACAAAATAATGATCCCAGTCTCTTCCACACAGTGAGGCATATAGTTTATTAATTGAACAATGGGTATTTACATTTAGTCATTTAGCTGACTCTTTTATCCAAAGTGACTTACAAGTTCTGTACGACAAGTCATCAGGAAGGGCACAACTCTATCAGCTGAGTAACAATGTTCATCAAACAGTTGGCGCTACAGTGTAGGTTAGTATATTATGTGCATGACAGTAAGGTTTGTTAGGGTTAGATACAAAAATTTAAAAACGATCGGTATCGGCCGATATGGCTCATAGAAGATCGGTGATCGGTATCGGTGGCAAAAAACGTGATCGGGGCGTCCCTAGTAGAAACACCATAATACGGTGACAGCACTGGTATCGAGGCAGAAACACTGGAAAGAACCTGAAGTAGCCGTCCTGGTTTGGCAGTGAAACACTAGAACAGGGTCTGTGTGAAGAGAGGCCAGATCACTCTGCTTCCCTCTTGATGATTGAGTAACCAGACTAACAAGGCCTGACCACTGTCTCTGTGAACGATGAGTCATCTGTAAGAATCTGTCACATGAGGAACTCATGAACATGTTTATCTCCAGCAGACCAAGAGGGAGGGAGAGAGAGAGATGCAGCCAAAGGGAGGAGAGGAGAGGAGAGGAGAGGAGAGGAGAGGAGAGGAGAGGAGAGGAGAGGAGAGGAGAGGAGAGGAGAGGAGAGGAGAGGAGAGGAGAGGAGAGGAGAGGAGAGGAGAGGAGAGGAGAGGAGGAGAGATGGAGAGGGAGAGAGGGAGATGAGAGAGGGAGAGAGATGCAGCCAGAGGGAGGAGAGGAAGAGAGGAGAGGAGAGGAGGAGAGAGGAGAGAAGGAGAGAGACACAGCCAGAGGGAGGAGAGGGGAGGAGGAGAGAGGGAGAGGAGGAGAGAGGGAGGGACAGGAGAGAAGGAGAGAGGGAGGGACAGGAGAGGAGAGAGAAGCAGCCAGAGGGAGAAGAGGAGAGCAGGGGGACAGGAGGGAGGAGAGAAGAGCAGGAGAGAAATGAGGAGCTATGTTAATTTTTACCTGGGGGGTTTAATGTCATGTTTAATGACCTAAGTTAGATTCACTGTAATTCCTAAGGTTGTCAACCTGAGAACCGGGAAGGAAATTACATGTAACATGATTTTAAGAAGAGGACTTAAGAACATTCAGCACCATGTTTGTAAAATGTCGGCCTACATGCGTGTGTACGTGTATGTGTGTGTGCACACGTGTGTGTGTGTGTGTGTGTGTGTGTGTGTGTGTGTGTGTGTGTGTGTGTGTGTGTGTGTTCTCAATTAGTTAGGTCGCCATTTTGTTGGCCCAGCAAATGGTTATTGTGGACGTCAGTTATTCATCAGCAGTGTTGGGCAGTAATACGTTACTTAGTAATCGTATTACTTTCCCAGTAAAGAGTAAATTAATGAATAGAGTAATGTTATTACAGTTACTAATTCAATTAGTAATTCACTAGGGGAGAATTATCACTATCACATCACAAAAAAAGGAAAGGAAACTGTCAAATTGTATTATTATTATTATGATATTTACTGATTTACTGACCATAAAGACTGTCTCCTCACCATATAGACCGTCTCCTCACCATATAGACTGTCTTCTCACCATATAGACGTCTCCTCACCATATAGACGATATAGACAGTCTCCGACTAGACGTCCACTTAGGATATTTGAAAGCCGCGTCAGTCCTTGTTGAAAGACACTCCATTTCACTGAGGTTTGCCTCGTGGAACTCGACAGAAGCTATTAGAGATTCAGATGCTTCCTGGTCGGTGTCCAGTGGCCTTTCAAAGTCCAACCCTGGTGTTGTTTCCGTGATCCTCAGGTCAACGTGTCAAATGAAGTTGCCTCTATGTCGTCTCTGACATTCTCGAAAACTCAGAACATCCATCCCCGGTGTTGATCCTTTATTGGGGCCAAGATCCATTTATTGAAGATGCGAAGTGTGTTTTTTTGTTTAATTGGAGAGGTGTCGTTAATGTGGAGGCAGTCGCCAATACCGCCTCAGTAAACAACCGGATTTATTTATTTGCATAACTCTGTTCGTTCCAATTATTGCCAGCTTCAGCAAGCTCACCATTATGGATTCATGTGTCCCCCTTCGTGTCAGACCTACAGTGGCGTTTGGGCCAGGAGAGCTGTGGATATGCAATTTAACCTCGATGGCCTCGTGTCAAATGAGATTATCTGACATGAGGAGGTCCTAAAGTGAAGGAAGCAATATGTTATGGCCTCTTTAATAAGGTGGAGAAAGGTCCCAGTGGCAAACAGCAACAAGAATCAAGCCTTAGCTACAACATGGGGACAGATTCTCATGATAATGCGCCTGACATTTCCTCACTGCACGTTGAGGGGGGCCTTTATGACAAGGAAATAAAACCTGTTTGCGGTAAAAGCACAACGAAGCCTCATACGTGGTGGTCTCTGGTTTTTCTTTGACATTTCACTACCGGAAGGGATTATAATGGATTTTATAAAGAGCATTCGTTTTGACGTACCGACGAATGTAAACATATCGAAATACACAAGTCGGCATAATAAATACCGCAGGGTGCGTGGAGGATAAACGTAGTACGCGCTCGGATGCACCTGTGTGAAGCGACAACAAGGCCAAGGATAATAATTTGCAGGTGCAATATTTCCCTTTTCTTTTTTCTTTTTTAACTACGCCAAGCCGCCTTACAGAGAATATGCGCTTATCCTTCCAGTCACCTCGAAACACACCGCCATCGTATAACTCAACAGAGGCTTCTTGGTAATTGCTCCATCAAGGTAAAAAAAATTGCCGGGGACCTTGAAGGACCTCTGGTGACGATGTGTGAAGAAAAAAACAAAAACCTTGGAGCTATACTGACCCGGCCTCCATGGGAGAGGGGGCTCTGTGAAGAGGCTGGTGGAGAGAATGAAGACAAAGGAGAATTGCCGGTCCATTTGTGTAAAGGTTAGGGCTAGGGTAATGAATACCCTGGCTATATGGAGCTCCCTGACGCCCGCTCTCTCTCTCTCTCTCCCCTCCAGCTGCCTATAAGCTCATTTGGAGTGACACTGGAGTAATGTCAGCACCAAGGAAGGAGAGCGAGGTTTGAGGGGAGAAGTAGAGAGAGAGAGAGAGAGAGAGAGAGAGAGAGAGAGAGAGAGAGAGAGAGAGAGAGAGAGAGAGAGAGAGAGAGAGAGAGAGAGAGAGTGAAGAGGTACCTCCATTCCCGGGATAATCCCTTCCCCTCCACTGCCAGGATGAAAATTATCCCACACTTATCCGTAATTACTTTTCTCCCTACTCACTTTCCCTCTCCTGTGGAAAGTGCAACAAATTGATAAACGCATGACGTGTATTCCTCTTCCCCATAAGTAAACAAAAAATAAGCTTCCTGAGACTATCCAAGCACGGGTTGGAAGATTGTACACCAGGAAACCAAAATATGAAATTCAAAGTAAGTGGAGCTACTTGATGCTAAACACGTCGCTCGTTTTGAATCTTGAGCCCGGATCTGATTGGTTTTTGATTCGTCGGTTGTCACAGATTTGTGTCCTCGGAATATCTCTCTGTTGTCGGAGGGAAAACCTTGTGTGTTTTGAGGGGGATTTTCATTTCTTTATGCAGCTTCAATTTGAAAGTTTCCCACGTGTCTCCTCCATGTTGCGAGCAGGTTTCATCACCTATTGAAAAGCTAATGTACAAATTCGGAAAAGACACGGTTGTCAATCTAGAGTCGAGGTTGTTTTTCTTCATTCCCAGCTGACTGTTTTGCAGACACAATATTTTCTATTTGTATTCCTAATTTGTCTTTCTCCAACAGCAAGGATATGCTAGCTATGGAAAAACCGTAAAGGTGCTATAGATAACATTCAGCCACTAGATGTTAATATTAAAGGTGCTATAGATAACATTTAGCCACTAGATATTAATATTAAAGGTGCTATAGATAACATTCAGCCACTAGATGTCCCACTAGTGCACCAGCATGTCAACATCTCAACTAGCGGCACGTTCATCCAATCGGGTGCATTCCAGTCCACGTGGGGGTAATGGAAAGTAGGGAGGAGCATGTAAACAACAACATTAATTTTGATAATTCATTCAATAATTTCTTTGGGGGAAAAGCAATACTTTTATTCCACACCTTTCTAAAAGCTCTGTGGATGAATTATTTAAAAGTCGACATAAAAATGTATTTATAGCACATACAATTTGGTAAATGGTAAATTGACTGCATTTATATAGAGCTTTTTATCCAAAGCGCTTTATGATTTTGTTCCTCACATTCACCCATTCACTCAAGCATGATTCACACACCGATGGCGGAGGCAACCATGCAAGGTGCCAACCTGCTCATCGGGAGCAATTAGGGGTTAAGTGTCTTGCTCAAGGACACATCGACACGCTGCCCGGGAGGAGCGGGAATCGAACCGGGAACATTTCGACTACCAGACGACCACTCTACAGTACCTCCTGATCCACTGTCGTTTGTGTTTGTTTAAGTGTGTGAGGTTGACATAGTAAGTACAGTGTAGCCTAAACGGTCCACAGTCTTCCACAGTCTAAACAGGTCAGGAGGTCAGGAGGTGAACTCTTACCTAAACAGGTCAGGAGGTGAACTCTTACCTAAACAGGTCAGGAGGTCAGGAGGTAAACTCTTACCTAAACAGGTCAGGAGGTAGACTCTTACTCAAACAGTGCAGGAGGTCAAGAGGTCAGGAGGTCAGGAGGTCAGGAGGTGGACTTACCCGTAAGGCGTTAACTTGGTCTCCCTCTTGAAAGAAGTCCCACACCCGCGGCCCAAACTCTTCCCAGGAGTCGGCGAGCTCTCTCAACATCGCCAAGGCGTTAAACGTGTTGTTCGCCTGAAACGAACGACCGGTAAAACACAACAACAACAACAATTAGCGACGCCTCTTCATCCCCGACTACACCTCCGATCAAGCAGAGCGCCCCGCTGAGCCGTCTCATTTCCTCCTCCGCAGCCCAGGAGGGAACGGTGAATGTGTGCCGTCTGTTTTCGGAAAGAGAAGAAGAAAACCTCATCACATTCGGTATGCCCCCCATACGCGCGCGGTGACGAATGTAAATGGGGGTTATTTACTCCCCGACGTTGACTTGTAAACAATCTGGCGACGCGGCGGCGGCGGTGTGAAGAGAGCGCCTCCCTCGCCATGGCGACGAGGCCGCGCGGCACTGGCGGAGATTCCGCCGGTGCTCATTATACCTCCGTGCAGACTCTCCCGCTCCCGCTCTGTTTGTTTGTTTGTTTTGCTCGCACAGTTATCAAAATGATGTTAATATCTTGGAGAAATGTCATGAAAAATGCATTATGTTTCTCTCCGCCTCCCCCGAGTGCGCGTCTCCTCATCCCCCCCCCCCCCCCCCCCCGGGGAGACAGACACTCGCGATGGCGTGTTTACGGTTCCTGGGTTTGATTCAGAATAATGTGGATGTCTCAACCGTTATAACTGGAGCAAATCTGTGTCTGATAGAAAATCCAATTAGCTACAATCACGTACTAATGAGATGAGCGATTTACATATAGCGAGAGGCCCAACATGTAGATTCTTCAGTGTTGAATTAGATTCAAATTTATTTTCATCACACAGCCTCAGCCTGGTTGAAATTGAGGATAGTTCATATATATATATATTTATTCTCACCACATACAGTATACCTATCCACACCTGTCTGTATTTACCTGCACATAGTCCTTAGATACTATATCTATATCTGTACATATCCCTTACCTATAGTCTTACTAGTTACACTGCTGGCCAGTATGACTTACTACCATAGTGTCTTTATACCTGTATCACTGTACATATTAATACTACAACTCTGTACATGATTATTACTATTACTCAGTAGTATTAATTTATATATTCTATAGCTACCCAGTTTAAGCACTTGTACATTGTATATTACTGTTGCACTTTACTGTTACATTTGCACTCTGGTTGGATGTCAAACTTATTTTCGTTGTACTGTACTTGTGCTGTATGATGACAATACATTTTAATCTAATCTAATCTCTAACGATATCCCATTCCACATCAGAGCAATAACCTCCATCTCACATTTCAAACAGGCCTACACAAGCCCTAACCCTACAAACAGCCCTAACCCTAACCCTACAAACAAGATATGATGCTAGAAAACACCTGTATTCACTGATCCCACTCATTACCAGGTTTTTAATTTAGTTGATGCTGTCGATTGCATTGACTGTTATGATGCATGATTGTCCTTGCAGTCCACTGTCTATAATGTAATGTTTTGGCCAGGATTGTATGATTGTATGTAGTGCAACTGAGTATTTGTTTTATTGTTTCATGTGCTGCAGAACAGGAACATACTGAAAACCAGTGTGTATCTGAGTCAGGCCATGTTGAAATGTAATTATTTACCCTTTTTCTGTATAAATAAAGTGAAAATTAAATGAAAATTAAAATCTAATGACTGGAGTGTAGGAGTCGGAGCTGCCATGCAGGATTAGTATATAATGTCACAGTAGGGCTGTACCGAATGTCAACATTCGAAGCTTCTATTGAAGTATTCGAACGAAGCTTCGAGATGTCTGTCATCATATTTTATGACGTAATCAAAATAAATATATAAAATAAATTAAAATGTTACATTTCTTTTTTCTTTTTTTTATAAATATCCTCAAACTAAATCCTCAATTTGAATAAAGTGATTCATCTGATTAAATGAGTCTTGAATGAATATAACTCATCAATTTCGTCAACCTAAATAATCGAATAAGGGCACGGTTGGTACGAAAGTGATGGTGACGTCTTGATGGAGCGTCGAGTGCCAAGCGGATGCAGATGCAGGTTACATCATTTATTATAAATGTTTTATTAAATTTTTTATGATAATCTTTATCTGCAACTGTGAAGAAAAACCCCATTGGTTTAAACAGAATGAAGACACATAAAATATATATAAAAAAGATATATATATATATATTTTTTTTATTAAACATTTTAAATTTGAATGTTGATTTATAATTTGAATGTCAATATTATGATCGAAGCTTCGAACTATTGGGTACAGCCCTAGTAATGGGTCAGAAGTGTGTAACGGCCCGGCTGCAGGTGGGAGAGCGCGTCGCGCGGCGCTCTCTTTGCGAGGCGGGTCTCGCCGGGAGGAGGGCCGGGAGCGGTTAGCGGGGGATTGTTCCATATCTGGCAACCGCACAGCTGGGGGGAGAGAGAGAGCCGTGTTTCTTTGTTGTGTCTCTCCTTCACGTGGACCCTGTGAGTCACTGTCACCGTCTAACCCGCCTGGCAACAGTGAGCAGCACATTATGCAACTGAAAGGTCTCCGGATATCTGAATGTATTTAGGTCCTTTGTCTTTGTCCTTTGATAATACGTGGACATAAATAAATCATTAAAATGTGTGTGTGTGTGTGTGTGTGTGTGTGTGTGTGTGTGTGTGTGTGTGTGTGTGTGTGTGTGTGTGTGTGTGTGTGTGTGTGTGTGTGTGTGTGTGTGTGTGTGTGTGTGTGTGTGTGTGTGTGTGTGTGTGTGCGTGCGTGCGTGCGTGCGTGTGTGAGTGCGTGCATGCGCGCGTGTGTGTGACTGCACACATCGTTGAAAAAAAGGAGAAAGTGAATTTTTTATAGATAATGCTTAAGGTGAAAAAAAATTGAATAATTGTATAGATAATGCTGGGGGGGGAAAAAATAGCCTTTTCCAATTGGATTTAACCTCTAGATCATAAACATGCTCCTCTTGGTCCAGTATATTTATACATATATATTAGGGGTGTAACGGTACACAACAACCACGGTACGGTACGTACCTCGGTTTTGAAGTCACGGTTCGGTACGGGTTTTCAGTAAAGTTTGGCTTTCCATGTTCCACTCAGGGGTGATGTAGTGTGCAGTAACTAATTGTACTTGTAGGGCTGTCAACAAATATTCTATATTGAAATTAATAATCGACTTGTAAAAAAAAGAAAATTATAATAATTATATTAGATCATGAAGAAGATCATTAACATACCGTTGTATTCGTTCGGTACACAGCCGTACTGAACCTAAGGTCCAGTACTGAAACGGTTCGGTACGGATACGTGTATCTTTACACCCCTACTATATATATATATATAGGGGATGGAGGACTTTTACCAGAGTACTATTTCATCTTGGCATTTCTACTTTTACGTAAAGGAACTCTGTACTTGTTCCATTCAATGAGTCATTATAGGACCCCCCCCCCCCACCACACACACAGACGTTACCTCTTTGACGATGCGCTGAGCGGCTGGCGTGTCAGGCGTGTAGAGGACCTTTCCCTGCAGGAGGGGCCGGAAGGTGCTCCACACGTAGCGCAGGCCAGGTGTTCCCTCCATGACCTCGACGAGAGTCTGACAGAAGGCACCTGTGGAGAGGAGAGGAGAGGAGAGGAGAGGAGAGGAGAGGAGAGGAGAGGAGAGGAGAGGAGAGGAGAGGAGAGGAGAGGAGAGGAGAGGAGAGGAGAGGATAAAAGAGGAGAGAAGAGAAGAGGAGAGGAGAGGAGATGAGAGGGTTTCTCTTTCTTTTTTTCCCACTGTACATTTTCTCCCTTTCATTGGAAGCAGCGCCTCTTTAACACCAGGCTCGGCCGCCCGCTGGTTTGGTTGATTGGTTGGTCGCTGGTGCAGAACATTTTGATCAGTGTCAGTCAACAAGGTTACAGACAAGTGTTTCGCACATTGGGCAGAGTGTGTTCGCACATTGGACAGAGTGTGTTCGCACAGTGGACAGAGTGTGTTCGCACAGTGGACAGAGTGTGTTATCATATTGGACAGAGTGTGTTCGCATATTGGACAGATTGTGTTTGCACTTTGGACAGAGTGTGTTAGTGTAGTAATTATTTGTATTATTATTCATTTATTTAGTTTGACGATCCCATTTTACTACAATACAACATTTTGGAATGAGGTGGACAGACTGATAACGATGTCTTATTAGATAAAACAGATGATGTTTTCCGTCGGGGACTCAATTTGCAGTTGAAAGAAAGGTAATATATATTGCAATACCGTGACTCTAGTATCGTGAAAAATGATTGCATCGTGGGGCCTCTGGTCTGTCCGATGGGTCTCACCAACTCCGATGACAACCGCCCTGTCCGCTTTCTCCCTCCCTCTTCGTTAGCGACATGTCACATTGAATCACAGTGAGTTCACGACTACGCACAGGTAGGGTTGGGTACCGTTCACGTTTGAACCGATACCGGTGCCTGTGAATCGATTTCTTTGGTACTTTAGTCTAAAAAAACATTATCTACCTACCTCAGTTGTAAAATATTTGTCCAAACTTCAAATTATTTATTATCATTATTATTTATTTAGAACAATTTGTTAATATATATATAATATTGCAGCAAGCGTTGTCTGCATCTATAGCTTTGTAAAGTGTAACAACACTTGTGACCGTTTTCGGCTTGCCATTGCCCCGACTGCTTTGTTGTTGAATCAAGTTAAATCATAGGTAAGCGTGTATTGTGCGCGTGAACGTTGATGTGAACGTGCGGCACACGTCATAGGTTTCGTGGTAAACTAAACGTTGACGAATTTTTTTTACCAAAATGTGGCGCCAGTGGATCTCACGTGAATCGGTACTCGGTAGTACCAACGTGATTCGGTCAATACCCTTATAAGTAGTGCGATTAAAAACGATTTGCTAATTAATTACAGGATTGGTAATTAATACATTTGAATCACATACCCATTTTAGGCCTGATATTCTATATTCTATAATCATATTTCAAATGGCATGTGTCCGGATGGCAGAATTCAGTACTGTATCTACAAAACCTTCTGTTTAACACTGGGATGAGTCTAATTAATCTCAAGATGACCGGGATATGTAAACAGACGTGGGGCTGTTTGTAGAGCTAAATCTATACTAGTATTGCTATCTGTCCATTCTCATTGTGAATTGAGACCATAAACCGTCCCTTCAAAATGGCTTAAAGAAAAAAATTTCATCAATACATTCTCATTTTATAGCACCGTGAATATAAGCATTATACCGGATTTGGTCTAGTATATTTCCTGGAAGCCGAGATAATGGGCTAATAGCTAATAACGTTAAATCCAATGGCATTTCGGTTATAGATACGCTCCAGTTAAAACTCAAACTGCATATGATCGGCACGATCCTCACGCATGCATGCATGAAAGGGGGGGGGGGGGGGGGGGACGTTGTTTCTAATGATTGATTACCAATAACCGCGTTAGCCTCATTAGCCTCATAGGCCGAACGCCTGGATGGCTATCAAAACAAGGCCCAATGGATGTACTTTACGTGAAAAAGATCTTACCATGGTCCGGTGGGATCCCCGCGAGCATTTGCCCGTTATCGATCGCTATCTGGTAGATCGATATGTCCATTGGCTGATGATAAATCCCCTTATTGCATGGTGAAATCTGCCATGCAAAACGTAATCCAAGCTACAGGCTGCAGATCCAGAATCAAGCTAACATAAAACTCCATTGAAAGTAAAAAAAAATAAAAAAATCCACCGTTCGGCCACAGGGAACACTGCATTATCGCGATAGCGCCCCTAAGAGGATCTGGCCGGTATTGCACCTTCTCGAATTCAAAGAGTAGGGTATATCTGCAGTGCCGCTCGGCGACCTTGAATAGGTTATTAAAATGGAATAAAAGCAATAACAACTTGCCACGGATTTATCCGTGCTTCTGTCCACAACGGGTGGAATCGAAACACGGATATATATGTTGTTCGTTCCCATTGTGTTAATCATCTTCCATGTATTAATTTGCTTAGATTTTTCAGGTCTGGTAAATGTTAGCATGGTGTTATTCACAGTCAAAGATAAAAACAAATGTATTCATATTCTCATTTGGTTCATTACAATTTACTCAAGCCTACTAATTTTTTTTTTATTTGTTTATTTTATACTTTTCTTTGTTCTTAGCTTAGCTATGTGAAGCACTTTGGTTGACAAGCGTCATGTTTAAACGTGCTATATAAATAAATTTGATTGATTGATTGATTGATTGATTTATTGATTGAGTATGTCTGACACTGGGAATACATTCCCTGAGATCCATAGATGTCCCTAGAATCAGATACCAAGAACATGCAAATAGCCATTTAAAAAAAAAAGTCTGTAAATGTGTATTCTATGTTCTTATGGAATTAATGAGATTAAAAGATATTAAAAAAAAAATTAATTAATACAAAAATTTGATAAACTGACAGCCCTACTTAAAAGTACCGGATTCGGTACCCATCTCTATGCACAGGGGTACCAAAGAGTCCAAGACCATGTCTCAAGTCTTTGGTCATGAGTCCCGAGTCTTCCTGTATCACGTCTCTAGACTCCATTTGGAATATTGCGTTTAACCCTCCGTGCTGTCAAGGTTAGAAACAGCTGAGTTACGATGGCAACTTCTCACACGACACAAGTTCAAGTATCTTGTTGTAACCCATGAATCCACCTGTCAACACACGAAAGCAACCGGTGAGCCTCTACATGTGGCCGCTTTGCATCAGAAGTCCAGCCCGACGTCGTAACAAACATACTCACAATGATGGTTCTGAAGTTCAGCTCATTCTGTTCCAAGGTTGACAAATGGAAGAGGAAAAACATTATGGAAATATGCCAGGCAATCACATACACAATAACAGACGAGAGGCGTTGTAGCTAGTTACAGTACAATCACAGACACAATAACAGACGAGAGGCGTTGTAGCTAGTTACTGTACATACAGTACAATCACATACACAATAACAGACGAGAGGCGTTGTAGCTAGTTACAGTACAATCACAGACACAATAACAGACGAGAGGCGTTGTAGCTAGTAACTGTACATACAGTACAATCACAGATACAATAACAGACGAGATGCAGAGTAGCTAGTGACATACAGTACTCAATGAGACAATAATTGCAGAGCTAATAAACTTGGCATGGTGGACAGAGTGAACGTTATGCTACTGAAACAGTTTAGTGATATTACAGCACTTCAAACCACCACACAATTATTTCCTTTCCGGAGTCTCGATGAGAGAGAGAGAGAGAGAGAGAGAGAGAGAGAGAGAGAGAGAGAGAGAGAGAGAGAGAGAGAGAGAGAGAGAGAGAGAGAGAGAGAGAGAGAGCAAGATTTAGGGAACATCTCTAGACAAAGAGAGCTGTTGACCTGTAAGTCAGAGGACGGACAGTTAAAAGACAAAATATGACAGGATCTCAGTCATGTGAGATGGCCTGCACCATTGCTACAGTTGCATGAAAATGGGGGGAGGGGGGGCACGGACAGTCTGAGACTGAGCAGTTATGTAAACAAGGTCCTCTGGGAGATGTTGAATTCAATTTGGGTGTTTGTGGGTGTGGGGAACGGGGGGAAAACTGAACAGAGGAAACTGATGGAATCTGTTTTGTGTACATTTTGAGGTTAGATAGGACACAAACAGAGAGCTGAAAAAACACAATGCAGGGCTAAAGATGAGTGACATGTACACATAGGTTAGGGAGCTAGATGATAGAGCAGTTATTAGGGAGATATTGTTTGTGTTGTTCCGCTATTCTCTGCCCAGGTGGAGCTGTGAATGGTGAGGTGTGACCTTTGACAAGTCGCGGTCACAAGGGTGAGAGGGATATGAGTGGAATATTGAATGGAGAAATGTTAAAGTTAAAAATGAGAAACCAATTGATTAATTATGCAAATGTGACTGAGCTGTCTTCAAAATAGAATTTAGGTAAAAATGGACATTAGGGAAAAATGATGATGAAATGTTGAATAAATAGAGGATGAATGCATTGATGATTGTGAGATAAAAATAAGGAGACTGAATTTGTATGACTGTTGGAATATTAACATGTAACATTTATTTCTTCCCACTAAGATGGATAGGGGAAAATAACTGTGTATTAAATGTGTAAAAAAAAATTACAAATTCAAATGACAAAGACAAGTAATATTAAAAAAAAAGTGTTTTTTTTATTTGGTTTTTCGATGTTTATTATTAGGACGCAAGTACATTTATTATCATTATAAATAATGCCAATGGTGAATTGTAGTAAATTTCCTTGGATGTAATATACAAATGTAACTTTATTTGACCAGAATGCATGAATGATTAGCTCCTGAGGGCAGTTTCACCCAGCGTGGGAATGCCTTTAGGACTGTGTGATTAGGATAACAGAAAACAATAGAAGATGTTAATGTGATCAGCACCAAAACAATGAGACCAAAAGTCACATCTCAGTGTGACCAGGTTACAGCAAAGACAGCTAGAGACCCCAGACTTGCTCTGAAAATATATCAAGAATTATAGTATTATTTGTTACAACTATATCACATTAGTCTGACTTGTTAGATAAAAAGGGATATTTGAAGGTCATTAGAAATTCAACTGTTTATAACATTACATTTACATTTAGTCATTTAGCTGACGCTTTTATCCAAAGTGACTTACAAGTTCTGTACGACAGGTCATCAGGAAGGGTACAACTCTATCAGCTGAGTAACAATATTCATCAAAGTGTTGCGTGTTACAGTGTAGGTTAGTTTATTAGGACAAGTGCATGACAGTAAGGTTAGTTAGTGTTAGATATTTTTTTTAAACATTTTTGAGATAATGGTAAAGATAAAGATAATAGAACATGCCTTTTTCTATTTCTCTTTTCAATGTTTATATATAAAATGTAAGTCTGTTAAATACAGGTACAGTTTATCTCATATAGAATGTATAGTATTAAACTATAGGTAACGAATACATGTTTTAATTCTGGATATATAATTCATTACACTAAAGATACGCCCTAGAAATTGTTTATTATTCAAATGCTAGACAAGAAATGACTGAGAAATCATCCTCGGGGGGAGAAGCCAGCAGATGCCACAATCAGCAGGACGCCAGGTGTGAAAACTACATGAAGACTGACCAGGAGGAGACAATGTTTTGAATGTAACTTTTGATTGGCCAGGCAAGGCCAGGCAGTGTATGATGTCATATTGAGTATAAAAACCACATCTAAAAATATTAGGAGTTAGGTCAGACAACCAGTCTGATCTCCTCCGCCACATCTTGAGATACTGTGCCATACGTGAGTAACCTTGCTTCTGAATGTACTAGATTAATGTTAGGTCACTGCACTGGACCAGGTTTTTGTAATGGATAACCATGTAATGCACAATAATATCTTTGTTTCCCTGTGTTGACCCAAACATTCTCTCCAGGGTCTCTCCAAATTTAATAAATATGGGATAACCTAATGGACAGAAACCTAATTTTCCCTCTTTGCTAGTGGAGCTGGAGGGAAGCCTGTTCTGTCCATCATCTCCTCATTAAGCAAACAGTGTTGGTTAACTACTTTGACTACTCCAATATACGACATGCGCACGCGAGAGAGAGAGAGAGCGAGAGAGAGAGAGAGAGAGAGAGAGGGAGTGAGAGTGAGAGAGAGTGAGAGTGAGAGTGAGAGTGAGAGAGAGAGAGAGACATAGAGAGACAGCAAGAGAGAGAGAGAGAGAGAGAGAGAGATAGAGAGAGAGAGAGACAGATACAGAGAGAGAGAGAGAGAAAGAGAGACAGAGAGAGAGTGAGAAGAGAGCGTGAGAGAGAGAGAGCGTGAGAGGAGAGAGCGTGAGAGAGAGAGAGAGAGAGAGAGAGAGAGAGAGAGAGAGGAGAGAGAGAGAGAGAGAGAGAGAGAGAGAGAGAGAGAGAGAGAGAGAGAGAGAGAGAGAGAGAGAGCAAACTCAGGGGACCTCAAGGACCAGCCAGTCACTAGAACGGGCTCCATAGGTTCCAATATGTCATTCCATAAGGTAGACTGCTACCATATCATTCATGGTGTAATTAACACAGCACAAAGATTCAATGGGTCTCATTCCCGAACGAATTCTTAGGCAGATTTCTGCCAATTTAAGACATATTAGGGCTTGTAGCGCGAGTCCCCAAATTTTCCTGAGATCAGATTTGAGCGTGGCTGAGAGCAGATTTAAGAGTGCTGAGGAGCACACTTATGATTGATTGACTAATTGAAAATTGTATTAACTTGACAGACTGTGTTCTCATAGTGATTCCTTCATGTTAACGCTACAGGCCTCCTTGGAATTAATTACTTAATCATAATTAAAATAAATATGACAATATTTGTACGATAAGAAATTACGCATTTGATGTCGGAAAAGAAATAATATGGATTCATCTGATCACAGGGCAGCTGCTTAACCATATCTGAACCAGCTATTTTGGACAAATGTATAATTACTTTAATTACTCAGATATTCAAACACAATGCAATTATTGTGAAATTATTGGAAATAATAATTATTTAATGCCTTCTGTGGAATTTGTATTTCTTATTTGTTACACATCTGTTTTAATGATTAATTATATACATTTGAAAGAATGCAGGTCAACATGCAATGTATCCCATTGATTGGTATACAATGGGACAGACCTTTGTTTAATTGATTGATTGATTGATTGAAAACTGTATTAACAGATTGCAGAATGGGTACAGTACAGTACAGCTCAATTACATACAATTGATAAGGGGATGCAGACCAGAGAAAGACTTTCGTCTTGTTTTCATCAGGGTCCCCCATTTTCAATTCATCATAACATATATGACACACACGACATACAGATAGACAGTACTGCTACATCTATACATTTATGACATTAAAAAAATTCAAATAAAATAAGCCAATACTGCGTTCATTCATTACGCCGTAGGCTACAGTATACTGCGCGCGCGTGTGTGCGTGTGTGTGTGCGCACGCGCGCACTGCGGCAGGTGTACCACAAGCTGTACTATATATGATTTGAGGTTCATAACAGTACATTGTACTAAGCAATTGTTGGCTCATTAATTTGTGATTCACATGCACTAAAATTCACCAGAATGCAGGAAATTAAGTCTTTGTAACACAAAATAGTCCTGGTGGGGGACCCCCAGACCCCCCGCTTAAAAAGTGGCCTGATTGGGGCTATATTTCACGCTATATCTCCCGGTATGAATTATTTCCCCAGTCCGGCCCTGCGTTTGGGACTCAGAGTGACCTTGATTCATGTCTCAGTCGGTTCCAAGATAAGTCTTCCAAGAGAACTCTTTGAAACATTTTGGAGAATGAGACCCAATGTCCCCGATGACATCACTGGTGGCCATATGCAAACTCCTTTACTCTCAATAACTGAAATGAATGTGTGCAAAACGGGTGAGTCCTTAATTTACATGTCAAGGGTACATACAGAAATAAGCACAAACACAACAAAAGAAGAAACATATACAATCACACAGATTTTAAACTCAGCAACAGAGGGGGGGGGGGGGGGGGGATCCCAGGCTGTTGGAGTATTTGGAGTGAGAAAGAATATAACAATATGCTCAATGGCCACAGGATCATTACTAATTTAACCCTGATATAGCCAGGTTTGGAGAGACCTTGCTTGGGTTATGTGAGGACGTGAGAAGAGAGAGACCCTGATTGGGTGATAGGGCTGAGCCCAACCGTTCGAACGTTCGAACCTTCATTCGTTACGTTGGCATTCGAATTCTAAATCAACATTTGAATTTTTTATTTTTAATAAGTTGCAGATAAAGATTAGGCAACACTAATATTATAGTATTAACCCATTACCCGCCAAAATCGCTGTTCAGTGTTATTGCCCGCCATGCATTGTCTGCCAATATCGCTGTACAGCGTGTTTCAAGTTCACATTTCATATTTTCGTCATGGAATTCATATTTCACCCACGGAGCCTTGTCATATGCTGCGGGAGCCATCACAACTCTACAACGCTTCAATACCGCCACCTGGTGGCCGATCGGCGAGTTGCCAAACTGGAAATACCCGTTTCAGCTCGGTCCGTCCCCTAATTCCGTCCGGCCACTCGTTTATCGTCCCGGGACTCAATCCACACACCGTGGACATGGATCGTTGCCATAACTCAATAAACAATATGATTTGGGCGTATATTAGTATTATACAAACGCGAACTCGATCGCCTTGATCCCCACCACATAACTGGGATCTGTTTGTTCCACTCTCATCGCCCAACGGTATGAGGAGACGGACGTGAGTTTCAGCATTTTTCTTTATCATTTCTGATACAAACTGCTCTGATCAATATATCACCTACTACATAAATCATTTAACGTCGGTCACGGAATTATAAACAATCCCCCCCCCCCCCCTCCGTTCACCCGCAGATGATCAGTCATAACGTTTAGGACCATGTACAGTTAAAAAAAATTATATAGCATGGATCGGTATCAAACTGCATTTGATAATCTAATATATGCATTTATGCCTATATCTCACATTCTATGAAATACTGCAGAAAACGATAAAAACATATAGACGGTATTTTCGTATGAATGTGTGAATGAAAAAGTAAAACGTTCCTACATCCTGAACGATAGATAATTGATGTTGAATGGGCCATAGTAATGTCAATTTAGCAATACAATTTAAAAAGTTATAGCCCTGCAAAGAAGGTGAACATCTCCATAGACAAATAGCGCTGGCAGAGAATGGTTTAGGATGATCAAAGTGGTGGCAGAGAATGGGTTAAAAGAAACTGATGAGTTATATTCATTAAAGAAAGTTGATTTAATTGATTTAGTTGGGCTGGGCCTTCTCCCTGGGCTGGGTCTGGGGCTGGAAAGTGGATTTAATTAAAAAAAATACTAATTTAATCAGATTAATCACTTTATTCAAATTGAGGATTTAGTTTGAGGATATTTATTAAAAAAAAGAAAATGTAAAAAAAAAAGTATTACAAAAAAGTGATATTATTTTGGATACTTTTTTTAAATTAAAAACGAAGGTTCGAACGTTCGTTCGAAAAACCCTGATGAAGTTCGAATCCCAAAAACAGGCTTCGGGGACAGCCTTATTGGGTTATGTGAGGATGTGAGAAGAGAGAGACCCTGCTTGGGTTATGTGAGGATGTGAGAAGAGAGAGACCCTGCTTGGGTTATGTGAGGACGTGAGAAGAGAGAGACCCTGCTTGGGTTATGTGAGAAGAGAGAGACCCTGCTTGGGTTATGTGAGGACGTCAGAAGAGAGATACCCTGCTTGGGTTATGTGAGAAGAGAGAGACCATGCTTGGGTTATGTGAGGATGTGAGCAGAGAGAGACCCTGCTTGGGTTATGTGAGAAGAGAGAGACCCTGCTTGGGGTTATGTGAGGACGTGAGAAGAGAGAGACCCTGCTTGAGTTATGTGAGGACGTGAGAAGAGAGAGACCCTGCTTGGGGTTATGTGAGAAGAGAGAGACCCTGCTTGGGGTTATGTGAGAAGAGAGAGACCCTGCTTGAGTTATGTGAGGACGTGAGAAGAGAGAGACCCTGCTTGGGGTTATGTGAGAAGAGAGAGACCCTGCTTGGGGTTATGTGAGAAGAGAGAGACCCTGCTTGGGTTATGTGAGAAGAGAGATACCCTGCTTGGGTTATGTGAGAAGAGAGAGACCCTGCTTGGGTTATGTAAGGACATGAGAAGAGAGAGACCCTGCTTGGGTTATGTGAGAAGAGAGAGACCCTGCTTGGGTTATGTGAGAAGAGAGAGACCCTGCTTGGGTTATGTGAGGACGTGAGGAGGGAGGGACCTCGCCTGCTGCCCTGCCCGTCGTGTCCTTTAGCTGACGTCCTGTCGCGTGGACGCCAGATCCAACAGACAGTTGGATCAAACAGTCTCTTTGTCTCTCGAATCTCTCAGGGCTAATAATAGTAGCGCCTCAGTCAACACGACCATCTGTCCGACGTCTCTCCCATCCTGTCTTGTTCCTCCGACTGCCTGCTTATCTTCCGCTAGCCGCTGTGATGGGCTTCGGTCTCCTATAACGCCTCCGTCTTCCGTCTCTGTGTGCTGCTCCTGTTTATGTTTTCTAATCAACACTTTAATCTCTCGTGTTTCAAACCCTGCACCTCCGTCCCTCGGATGTCTTTCGTCTTCAGCTGGGTGCCTGCTTTCCACCCCCTCCTCCGCCATTGTCTGGGAGATTTTTAGTGACACTTTCGGTCATTATTAAAACAGTTCTGCCCTGTCGGCCTGCCGGCCATGTCTCTCGCAGGTGTTCCTGAGAGGTCTCTAATGGTCACCCTTTAGTCTGGCCAGATGTTCTCTCCACAGACTCCTGACACAGACGCCACTTCCTGTAATCACAAACACGCTGAGACCAGAAACAGCATATCTCTCTCCCCGAGCTCCCACTCTCAATCCCTCCCTCCCTCCCTCCCTCTCTCCCTCTCTCCCTCTCTCTCTCTCTCTCTCTCTCTCTCTCTCTCTCTCTCTCTCTCTCTCTCTCTCTCTCTCTCTCACTCTCACTCACTCACTCTCTCCCCCCATCTCCCTCTCTCCCACTCTCTCCCCCCTCTCCCTCTCTCCCCCCTCTCCCTCTCTCCCCCCTCTCCCTCTCTCTCCCACTCTCTCTCTATCTGTCTCTCCCCCACTATATCTCTCTCCCCTCTCTCTCTCTCCCCCCTCTCTCTCTCTCTGCATCTCTCTTAGTGCCAACAGGCGGACATTGTACATCTTAGTGCCAACAGGAGGACATATTAGTGCCAACAGGAGGACATCTTAGTGCCAACAGGAAGACAGCTTAGTGCCAACAGGAGGACATCTTAGTGCCAACAGGAGGACATATTAGTGCCAACAGGAAGACATATTAGTGCCAACAGGAGGACATCTTACATCTTAGTGCCAACAGGAGGACATCTTAGTGCCAACAGGAGGACATCTTACATCTTAGTGCCAACAGGAGGACATCTTAGTTCCAACAGGAGGACATCTTACATCTTAGTGCCAACAGGAGGACATCTTACATCTTAGTGCCAACAGGAGGACACCTTACATCTTAGTGCCAACAGGAGGACATCTTAGTGCCAACAGGAAGACATCTTAGTGCCAACAGGAGGACATCGTACATCTTAGTGCCAACAGGAGGACATCTTAGTGCCAACAGGAGGACATTGTAGTGCCAACAGGAGGACATCTTACATCTTAGTGCCAACAGGAGGACATCTTAGTGCCAACAGGAGGACATCTTACATCTTAGTGCCAACATGAGGACGTCTTAGTGCCAACAGGAAGACATCTTAGTGCCAACAGGAGGACATTTTACATCTTAGTGCCAACAGGAGGACGTCTTAGTGCCAACATGAGGACATCTTAGTGCCAACAGGAGGACATCTTACATCTTAGTGCCAACAGGAGGACATCTTAGTGCCAACAGGAGGACATCTTACATCTTAGTGCCAACAGGAGGACATCTTACATCTTAGTGCCAACAGGAGGACATCTTAGTGCCAACAGGAAGACATCTTAGTGCCAACAGGCGGACATCGTACATCTTAGTGCAAACAGGAGGACATATTAGTGCCAACAGGAGGACATCTTAGTGCCAACAGGAAGACAGCTTAGTGCCAACAGGAGGACATCTTAGTGTCAACAGGAGGACATCTTAGTGCCAACAGGAGGACATCTTAGTGCCAACAGGAGGACATCTTACATCTTAGTGCCAACAGGAGGACATCTTAGTTCCAACAGGAGGACATCTTACATCTTAGTGCCAACAGGAGGACATCTTACATCTTAGTGCCAACAGGAGGACATCTTAGTGCCAACAGGAAGACATTTTAGTGACAACAGGAGGACATCATACATCTTAGTGCCAACAGGAGGACATCTTAGTGCCAACATGAGGACATCTTAGTGCCAACAGGACGACATCTTAGTGCCAACAGGAGGACATCTTAGTGCCAACAGGAGGACATCTTAGTGCCAACAGGAGGACATCTTAGTGCCAACAGGAAGACAGCTTAGTGCCAACAGGAGGACATCTTAGTGTCAACAGGAGGACATCTTAGTGCCAACAGGAGGACATCTTAGTGCCAACAGGAGGACATCTTACATCTTAGTGCCAACAGGAGGACATCTTAGTTCCAACAGGAGAACATCTTACATCTTAGTGCCAACAGGAGGACATCTTACATCTTAGTGCCAACAGGAGGACACCTTACATCTTAGTGCCAACAGGAGGACATCTTAGTGCCAACAGGAAGACATCTTAGTGACAACAGGAGGACATCATACATCTTAGTGCCAACAGGAGGACATCTTAGTGCCAACAGGAGGACATCTTAGTGCCAACAGGAGGACATCTTAGTGCCAACAGGAGGACATCTTAGTGCCAACAGGAGGACATCTTAGTGCCAACAGGAGGACATCTTAGTGCCAACAGGAAGACAGCGTAGTGCCAACAGGAGGACATATTAGTGCCAACAGGAAGACATATTAGTGCCAACATGAGGACATCTTACATATTAGTGCCAACAGGCCGACATCTTAGTGCCAACAGGAGGACATCTTACATCTTAGTGCCAACAGGAGGACATCTTAGTGCCAACAGGAGGACATCTTACATCTTAGTGCCAACAGGAGGACATCTTAGTGCCAAGAGGAGGACATCGTAGTGCCAACAGGAGGACATCTTACATCTTAGTGCCAACAGGAGGACATCTTACATCTTAGTGCCAACAGGAGGACACCTTACATCTTAGTGCCAACAGGAGGACACCTTAGTACCAATAGGAAGACATCTTAGTGCCAACAGGAGGACATCGTACATCTTAGTGGCAACAGGAGGACATATTAGTGCCAACAAGATGGCATCTTAGTGCCAACAGGAAGACAGCTTAGTGCCAACAGGAGGACATCTTAGTGCCAACAGGAGGACATATTAGTGCCAACAGGAAGACATCTTAGTGCCAACAGGAGGACATCTTAGTGCCAACATGAGGACATCCTTAGTGCCAACAGGAGGACATCTTAGTGCCAACAGGAGGACATCTTAGTGCCAACAGGAGGACATCTTACATCTTAGTGCCAACAGGAGGACATATTAGTGCCAACAGGAGGACACCTTACATCTTAGTGCCAACAGGAGGACATCTTAGTGCCAACAGGAGGACATCTTAGTGCCAACAGGAGGACATCTTAGTGCCAACAGGAGGACATCTTACATCTTAGTGCCAACAGGAGGACATATTAGTGCCAACAGGAGGACACCTTACATCTTAGTGCCAACAGGAGGACACCTTACATCTTAGTGCCAACAGGAGGACATCTTAGTGCCAACAGGAAGACATCTTAGTGACAACAGGAGGACATCATACATCTTAGTGCCAACAGGAGGACATCTTAGTGCCAACAGGAGGACATCTTAGTGCCAACAGGAGGACATCTTAGTGCCAACAGGAGGACATCTTAGTGCCAACAGGAGGACATCTTAGTGCCAACAGGAGGACATCTTAGTGCCAACAGGAAGACAGCGTAGTGCCAACAGGAGGACATATTAGTGCCAACAGGAAGACATATTAGTGCCAACATGAGGACATCTTACATATTAGTGCCAACAGGCCGACATCTTAGTGCCAACAGGAGGACATCTTACATCTTAGTGCCAACAGGAGGACATCTTAGTGCCAACAGGAGGACATCTTACATCTTAGTGCCAACAGGAGGACATCTTAGTGCCAAGAGGAGGACATCGTAGTGCCAACAGGAGGACATCTTACATCTTAGTGCCAACAGGAGGACATCTTACATCTTAGTGCCAACAGGAGGACACCTTACATCTTAGTGCCAACAGGAGGACACCTTAGTACCAATAGGAAGACATCTTAGTGCCAACAGGAGGACATCGTACATCTTAGTGGCAACAGGAGGACATATTAGTGCCAACAAGATGGCATCTTAGTGCCAACAGGAAGACAGCTTAGTGCCAACAGGAGGACATCTTAGTGCCAACAGGAGGACATATTAGTGCCAACAGGAAGACATCTTAGTGCCAACAGGAGGACATCTTAGTGCCAACATGAGGACATCCTTAGTGCCAACAGGAGGACATCTTAGTGCCAACAGGAGGACATCTTAGTGCCAACAGGAGGACATCTTACATCTTAGTGCCAACAGGAGGACATATTAGTGCCAACAGGAGGACACCTTACATCTTAGTGCCAACAGGAGGACATCTTAGTGCCAACAGGAGGACATCTTAGTGCCAACAGGAGGACATCTTAGTGCCAACAGGAGGACATCTTACATCTTAGTGCCAACAGGAGGACATATTAGTGCCAACAGGAGGACACCTTACATCTTAGTGGCAACAGGAGGCCATATTAGTGCCAACAAGATGGCATCTTAGTGCCAACAGGAAGACAGCTTAGTGCCAACAGGAGGACATCTTAGTGCCAACAGGAGGACATATTAGTGCCAACAGGAAGACATCTTAGTGCCAACAGGAGGACATCTTAGTGCCAACATGAGGACATCCTTAGTGCCAACAGGAGGACATCTTAGTGCCAACAGGAGGACATCTTAGTGCCAACAGGAGGACATCTTACATCTTAGTGCCAACAGGAGGACATATTAGTGCCAACAGGAGGACACCTTACATCTTAGTGCCAACAGGAGGACATCTTAGTGCCAACAGGAGGACATCTTAGTGCCAACAGGAGGACATCTTAGTGCCAACAGGAGGACATCTTACATCTTAGTGCCAACAGGAGGACATATTAGTGCCAACAGGAGGACACCTTACATCTTAGTGCCAACAGGAGGACATCTTAGTGCCAACAGGAAGACATCTTAGTGCCAACAGAAGGACATCGTACATCTTAGTGCCAACAGGAGGACATCTTAGTGCCAACAGGAGGACATCCTAGTGCCAACAGGAGGACATCTTAGTGCCAACATGAGGACATCTTACATCTTAGTGCCAACAGGATGACATCTTAGTGCCAACAGGAAGACAGCGTAGTGCCAACATGAGGACACATTAGTGCCAACAGGAGGACATATTAGTGCCAACAGGAGGACATCTTACATCTTAGTGCCAACAGGAGGACATCTTAGTGCCAACAGGAGGACATCTTACATCTTAGTGCCAACAGGAGGACATCTTAGTGCCAACAGGAGGACATCGTAGTGGCAACATGAGGACATCTTACATCTTAGTGCCAACAGGAGGACATCTTAGTGCCAACAGGAGGACATCTTAGTGCCAACAGGAAGACAGCGTAGTGCCAACAGGAAGACAGCGTAGTGCCAACAGGAAGACATCTTAGTGCCAACAGGAGGACATCTTAGTGCCAACAGGAGGACATCTTAGAGCCAACAGGAAGACAGCGTAGTGCCAACAGGAGGACATCTTAGTGCCAACAGGAGGACATCTTAGTGCCAACATGAGGACATCTTACATCTTAGTGCCAACAGGCGGACATCTTAGTGCCAACAGGAAGACAGCGTAGTGCCAACAGGAGGACATATTAGTGCCAACAGGAGGACATCTTAGTGCCAACAGGAGGACATCTTACATCTTAGTGCCAACAGGAGGACATCTTAGTGCCAACAGAAGGACATCTTACATCTTAGTGTCAACAGGAGGACATCTTACATCTTAGTGCCAACAGGAGGACATCTTAGTGCCAACAGGAGGACATATTTGTGCCAACAGGAGGACATATTAGTGCCAACAGGAAGACAGCATAGTGCCAACAGGAGGACATCTTAGTGCCAACAGGAGGACATCTTAGTGCCAACAGGAGGACATCTTAGTGCCAACATGAGGACGTCTTAGTGCCAACAGGAAGACATCTTAGTGCCAACAGGAGGACATCTTAGTGCCAACAGGAAGACATCTTAGTGCCAACAGCAGGACGGCTTAGTGCCAACAGGAAGACATCTTAGTGGCAACAGGAGGACATCTTAGTGCCAACAGGAGGACGTCTTAGTGCCAACAGGAAGACATCTTAGTGACAACAGGAGGACATCTTAGTGCCAACAGGAAGACATCTTAGTGCCAACAGGAGGACAGCTTAGTGCCAACAGGAGGATATCTTAGTGCCAACATGAGGACGTCTTAGTGCCAACAGGATGACGTCTTAGTGCCAACAGGAAGACATCTTAGTGCCAACAGGAGGACATCTTAGTGCCAACATGAGGACATCTTACATCTTAGTGCCAACAGGCGGACATCTTAGTGCCAACAGGAGGACATCTTACATCTTACTGCCAACAGGAGGACATCTTAGTGCCAACAGGAGGACATCTTACATCTTAGTGCCAACAGGAGGACATCTTACATCTTAGTGCCAACAGGAGGACATATTAGTGCCAACAGGAGGACATCTTAGTGCCAACAGGAGGACATCTTAGTGCCAACAGGAGGACATCTTACATCTTAGTGCCAACAGGAGGACATATTAGTGCCAACAGGAGGACACCTTACATCTTAGTGCCAACAGGAGGACATCTTAGTGCCAACAGGAAGACATCTTAGTGCCAACAGAAGGACATCGTACATCTTAGTGCCAACAGGAGGACATCTTAGTGCCAACAGGAGGACATCCTAGTGCCAACAGGAGGACATCTTAGTGCCAACATGAGGACATCTTACATCTTAGTGCCAACAGGATGACATCTTAGTGCCAACAGGAAGACAGCGTAGTGCCAACATGAGGACATATTAGTGCCAACAGGAGGACATATTAGTGCCAACAGGAGGACATCTTACATCTTAGTGCCAACAGGAGGATATCTTAGTGCCAACAGGAGGACATCTTACATCTTAGTGCCAACAGGAGGACATCTTAGTGCCAACAGGAGGACATCGTAGTGGCAACATGAGGACATCTTACATCTTAGTGCCAACAGGAGGACATCTTAGTGCCAACAGGAGGACATCTTAGTGCCAACAGGAAGACAGCGTAGTGCCAACAGGAAGACAGCGTAGTGCCAACAGGAAGACATCTTAGTGCCAACAGGAGGACATATTAGTGCCAACAGGAGGACATCTTAGTGCCAACAGGAAGACAGCGTAGTGCCAACAGGAGGACATCTTAGTGCCAACAGGAGGACATCTTAGTGCCAACATGAGGACATCTTACATCTTAGTGCCAACAGGCGGACATCTTAGTGCCAACAGGAAGACAGCGTAGTGCCAACAGGAGGACATATTAGTGCCAACAGGAGGACATCTTAGTGCCAACAGGAGGACATCTTACATCTTAGTGCCAACAGGAGGACATCTTAGTGCCAACAGGAGGACATCTTAGTGCCAACAGAAGGACATCTTACATCTTAGTGTCAACAGGAGGACATCTTACATCTTAGTGCCAACAGGAGGACATCTTAGTGCCAACAGGAGGACATCTTTGTGCCAACAGGAGGACATCTTAGTGCCAACAGGAAGACAGCGTAGTGCCAACAGGAGGACATCTTAGTGCCAACAGGAGGACATCTTAGTGCCAACAGGAGGACATCTTAGTGCCAACAGGAGGACATCTTAGTGCCAACATGAGGACGTCTTAGTGCCAACAGGAAGACATCTTAGTGCCAACAGGAGGACATCTTAGTGCCAACAGGAAGACATCTTAGTGCCAACAGCAGGACGTCTTAGTGCCAACAGGAAGACATCTTAGTGGCAACAGGAGGACATCTTAGTGCCAACAGGAGGACGTCTTAGTGCCAACAGGAAGACATCTTAGTGACAACAGGAGGACATCTTAGTGCCAACAGGAAGACATCTTAGTGCCAACAGGAGGACAGCTTAGTGCCAACAGGAGGATATCTTAGTGCCAACATGAGGACGTCTTAGTGCCAACAGGATGACGTCTTAGTGCCAACAGGAAGACATCTTAGTGCCAACAGGAGGACATCTTAGTGCCAACATGAGGACATCTTACATCTTAGTGCCAACAGGCGGACATCTTAGTGCCAACAGGAGGACATCTTACATCTTAGTGCCAACAGGAGGACATCTTAGTGCCAACAGGAGGACATCTTACATCTTAGTGCCAACAGGAGGACATCTTAGTGCCAATAGGAGGACATCTTAGTGCCAACAGGAGGACATCTTACATCTTAGTGCCAACAGGAGGACATCTTACATCTTAGTGCCAACAGGAGGACACCTTACATCTTAGTGCCAACAGGAGGACATCTTAGTGCCAATAGGAAGACATCTTAGTGCCAACAGGAGGACATCTTAGTGCCAACAGGAGGACATCTTAGTGCCAACAGGAGGACATCTTAGTGCCAACAGGAAGACAGCGTAGTGCCAACAGGAGGACATCTTAGTGCCAACAGGAGGACATCTTAGTGCCAACATGAGGACATCTTACATCTTAGTGCCAACAGGCGGACATCTTAGTGCCAACAGGAAGACAGCGTAGTGCCAACAGGAGGACATATTAGTGCCAACAGGAGGACATCTTAGTGCCAACAGGAGGACATCTTACATCTTAGTGCCAACAGGAGGACATCTTAGTGCCAACAGGAGGACATCTTAGTGCCAACAGAAGGACATCTTACATCTTAGTGTCAACAGGAGGACATCTTACATCTTAGTGCCAACAGGAGGACATCTTAGTGCCAACAGGAGGACATCTTTGTGCCAACAGGAGGACATCTTAGTGCCAACAGGAAGACAGCGTAGTGCCAACAGGAGGACATCTTAGTGCCAACAGGAGGACATCTTAGTGCCAACAGGAGGACATCTTAGTGCCAACATGAGGACGTCTTAGTGCCAACAGGAAGACATCTTAGTGCCAACATGAGGACATCTTAGTGCCAACAGGAAGACATCTTAGTGCCAACAGCAGGACGTCTTAGTGCCAACAGGAAGACATCTTAGTGGCAACAGGAGGACATCTTAGTGCCAACAGGAGGACGTCTTAGTGCCAACAGGAAGACATCTTAGTGACAACAGGAGGACATCTTAGTGCCAACAGGAAGACATCTTAGTGCCAACAGGAGGACAGCTTAGTGCCAACAGGAGGATATCTTAGTGCCAACATGAGGACGTCTTAGTGCCAACAGGATGACGTCTTAGTGCCAACAGGAAGACATCTTAGTGCCAACAGGAGGACATCTTAGTGCCAACATGAGGACATCTTACATCTTAGTGCCAACAGGCGGACATCTTAGTGCCAACAGGAGGACATCTTACATCTTAGTGCCAACAGGAGGACATCTTAGTGCCAACAGGAGGACATCTTACATCTTAGTGCCAACAGGAGGACATCTTAGTGCCAATAGGAGGACATCTTAGTGCCAACAGGAGGACATCTTACATCTTAGTGCCAACAGGAGGACATCTTACATCTTAGTGCCAACAGGAGGACACCTTACATCTTAGTGCCAACAGGAGGACATCTTAGTGCCAATAGGAAGACATCTTAGTGCCAACAGGAGGACATCTTAGTGCCAACAGGAGGACATCTTAGTGCCAACAGGAGGACATCTTAGTGCCAACAGGAAGACAGCGTAGTGCCAACAGGAGGACATCTTAGTGCCAACAGGAGGACATCTTAGTGCCAACATGAGGACATCTTACATCTTAGTGCCAACAGGCGGACATCTTAGTGCCAACAGGAAGACAGCGTAGTGCCAACAGGAGGACATATTAGTGCCAACAGGAGGACATCTTAGTGCCAACAGGAGGACATCTTACATCTTAGTGCCAACAGGAGGACATCTTAGTGCCAACAGGAGGACATCTTAGTGCCAACAGAAGGACATCTTACATCTTAGTGTCAACAGGAGGACATCTTACATCTTAGTGCCAACAGGAGGACATCTTAGTGCCAACAGGAGGACATCTTTGTGCCAACAGGAGGACATCTTAGTGCCAACAGGAAGACAGCGTAGTGCCAACAGGAGGACATCTTAGTGCCAACAGGAGGACATCTTAGTGCCAACAGGAGGACATCTTAGTGCCAACATGAGGACGTCTTAGTGCCAACAGGAAGACATCTTAGTGCCAACATGAGGACATCTTAGTGCCAACAGGAAGACATCTTAGTGCCAACAGCAGGACGTCTTAGTGCCAACAGGAAGACATCTTAGTGGCAACAGGAGGACATCTTAGTGCCAACAGGAGGACGTCTTAGTGCCAACAGGAAGACATCTTAGTGACAACAGGAGGACATCTTAGTGCCAACAGGAAGACATCTTAGTGCCAACAGGAGGACAGCTTAGTGCCAACAGGAGGATATCTTAGTGCCAACATGAGGACGTCTTAGTGCCAACAGGATGACGTCTTAGTGCCAACAGGAAGACATCTTAGTGCCAACAGGAGGACATCTTAGTGCCAACATGAGGACATCTTACATCGTAGTGCCAACAGGCGGACATCTTAGTGCCAACAGGAGGACATCTTACATCTTAGTGCCAACAGGAGGACATCTTAGTGCCAACAGGAGGACATCTTACATCTTAGTGCCAACAGGAGGACATCTTAGTGCCAATAGGAGGACATCTTAGTGCCAACAGGAGGACATCTTACATCTTAGTGCCAACAGGAGGACATCTTACATCTTAGTGCCAACAGGAGGACACCTTACATCTTAGTGCCAACAGGAGGACATCTTAGTGCCAATAGGAAGACATCTTAGTGCCAACAGGAGGACATCGTACATCTTAGTGGCAACAGGAGGACATATTAGTGCCAACAATATGACATCTTAGTGCCAACAGGAAGACAGCTTAGTGCCAACAGGAGGACATCTTAGTGCCAACAGGAGGACATATTAGTGCCAACAGGAAGACATCTTAGTGCCAACAGGAGGACATCTTAGTGCCAACAGGAGGACATCCTTGGTGCCAACAGAAGGACATCTTAGTGCCAACAGGAAGACATCTTAGTGCCAACAGGAAGACATCTTAGTGCCAACAGAAGGACATCGTACATCTTAGTGCCAACAGGAGGACATCTTAGTGCCAACAGGAGGACATCCTAGTGCCAACAGGAAGACATCTTAGTGCCAACAGGAGGACATCTTAGTGCCAACAGGAGGACATCTTAGTGCCAACAGGAGGACATCTTAGTGCCAACATGAGGACATCTTACATCTTAGTGCCAACCGGATGACATCTTAGTGCCAACAGGAAGACAGCGTAGTGCCAACATGAGGACATATTAGTGCCAACAGGAGGACATATTAGTGCCAACAGGAGGACATCTTAGTGCCAATAGGAAGACATCTTAGTGCCAACAGGAGGACATCGTACATCTTAGTGGCAACAGGAGGACATATTAGTGCCAACAAGATGACATCTTAGTGCCAACAGGAGGACATCTTAGTGCCAACAGGAGGACATCCTTGGTGCCAACAGGAGGACATCTTAGTGCCAACAGGAAGACATCTTAGTGCCAACATGAAGACATCTTAGTGCCAACAGAAGGACATCGTACATCTTAGTGCCAACAGGAGGACATCTTAGTGCCAACAGGAGGACATCCTAGTGCCAACAGGAAGACATCTTAGTGCCAACAGGAGGACATCTTAGTGCCAACAGGAGGACATCTTAGTGCCAACAGGAGGACATCGTAGTGCCAACATGAGGACATCTTACATCTTAGTGCCAACAGGATGACATCTTAGTGCCAACAGGAAGACAGCGTAGTGCCAACATGAGGACATATTAGTGCCAACAGGAGGACATCTTAGTGCCAACAGGAGGACATCTTACATCTTAGTGCCAACAGGAGGACATCTTAGTGCCAACAGGAGGACATCGTAGTGGCAACATGAGGACATCTTACATCTTAGTGCCAACAGGAGGACATCTTAGTGCCAACAGGAGGACATCTTAGTGCCAACAGAAGGACATCTTACATCTTAGTGTCAACAGGAGGACATCTTACATCTTAGTGCCAACAGGAGGACATCTTAGTGCCAACAGGAGGACATCTTTGTGCCAACAGGAGGACATCTTAGTGCCAACAGGAAGACAGCGTAGTGCCAACAGCAGGACTTCTTAGTGCCAACAGGAAGACATCTTAGTGGCAACAGGAGGACATCTTAGTGCCAACAGGAGGACGTCTTAGTGCCAACAGGAAGACATCTTAGTGACAACAGGAGGACATCTTAGTCCCAACAGGAAGACATCTTAGTGCCAACATGAGGACGTCTTAGTGCCAACAGGATGACGTCTTAGTGCCAACAGGAAGACATCTTAGTGCCAACAGGAGGACATCTTAGTGCCAACATGAGGACATCTTACATCTTAGTGCCAACAGGCGGACATCTTAGTGCCAACAGGAGGACATCTTACATCTTAGTGCCAACAGGAGGACATCTTAGTGCCAACAGGAGGACATCTTACATCTTAGTGCCAACAGGAGGACATCTTAGTGCCAAGAGGAGGACATCTTAGTGCCAACAGGAGGACATCTTACATCTTAGTGCCAACAGGAGGACATCTTACATCTTAGTGCCAACAGGAGGACACCTTACATCTTAGTGCCAACAGGAGGACATCTTAGTGCCAATAGGAAGACCACTTAGTGCCAACAGGAGGACATCGTACATCTTAGTGGCAACAGGAGGACATATTAGTGCCAACAAGATGACATCTTAGTGCCAACAGGAAGACAGCTTAGTGCCAACAGGAGGACATCTTAGTGCCAACAGGAGGACATATTAGTGCCAACAGGAAGACATCTTAGTGCCAACAGGAGGACATCTTAGTGCCAACAGGAGGACATCCTTAGTGCCAACAGGAGGACATCTTAGTGCCAACAGGAGGACATCTTAGTGCCAACAGGAGGACATCTTACATCTTAGTGCCAACAGGAGGACATATTAGTGCCAACAGGAGGACACCTTACATCTTAGTGCCAACAGGAGGACATCTTAGTGCCAACAGGAAGACATCTTAGTGCCAACAGAAGGACACCGTACATCTTAGTGCCAACAGGAGGACATCTTAGTGCCAACAGGAGGACATCTTAGTGCCAACAGGAAGACAGCGTAGTGCCAACAGGAGGACATATTAGTGCCAACAGGAGGACATCTTAGTGCCAGCAGGAGGACATCTTACATCTTAGTGCCAACAGGAGGACATATTAGTGCCAACAGGAAGACATCTTAGTGCCAACAGGAGGACATATTAGTGCCAACAGGAGGACATCTTAGTGCCAACATGAGGACATCTTACATCTTAGTGCCAACAGGATGACATCTTAGTGCCAACAGGAAGACAGCGTAGTGCCAACATGAGGACATATTAGTGCCAACAGGAGGACATATTAGTGCCAACAGGAGGACATCTTACATCTTAGTGCCAACAGGAGGACATCTTAGTGCCAACAGGAGGACATCTTACATCTTAGTGCCAACAGGAGGACATCTTAGTGCCAACAGGAGGACATCGTAGTGGCAACATGAGGACATCTTACATCTTAGTGCCAACAGGAGGACATCTTAGTGCCAACAGGAGGACATCTTAGTGCCAACAGGAAGACAGCGTAGTGCCAACAGGAAGACAGCGTAGTGCCAACAGGAAGACATCTTAGTGCCAACAGGAGGACATCTTAGTGCCAACAGGAGGACATATTAGTGCCAACGGGAAGACAGCGTAGTGCCAACAGGAGGACATATTAGTGCCAACAGGAAGACATCTTAGTGCCAACAGGAGGACATCTTAGTGCCAACATGAGGACATCTTACATCTTAGTGCCAACAGGCGGACATCTTAGTGCCAACAGGAAGACAGCGTAGTGCCAACAGGAGGACATATTAGTGCCAACAGGAGGACATCTTAGTGCCAACAGGAGGACATCTTACATCTTAGTGCCAACAGGAGGACATCTTAGTGCCAACAGGAGGACATCTTAGTGCCAACAGAAGGACATCTTACATCTTAGTGTCAACAGGAGGACATCTTACATCTTAGTGCCAACAGGAGGACATCTTAGTGCCAACAGGAGGACATATTTGTGCCAACAGGAGGACATCTTACATCTTAGTGCCAACAGGAGGACATCTTAGTGCCAACAGGAGGACATCTTACATCTTAGTGCCAACAGGAGGACATCTTAGTGCCAACAGGAGGACATCATAGTGGCAACATGAGGACATCTTACATCTTAGTGCCAACAGGAGGACATCTTAGTGCCAACAGGAGGACATATTAGTGCCAACAGGAAGACAGCGTAGTGCCAACAGGAAGACAGCGTAGTGCCAACAGGAAGACATCTTAGTGCCAACAGGAGGACATCTTAGTGCCAACAGGAGGACATCTTAGTGCCAACAGGAAGACAGCGTAGTGCCAACATGAGGACATCTTACATCTTAGTGCCAACAGGCGGACATCTTAGTGCCAACAGGAAGACAGCGTAGTGCCAACAGGAGGACATATTAGTGCCAACAGGAGGACATCTTAGTGCCAACAGGAGGACATCTTACATCTTAGTGCCAACAGGAGGCCATCTTAGTGCCAACAGGAGGACATCTTAGTGCCAACAGAAGGACATCTTACATCTTAGTGCCAACAGGAGGACATCTTACATCTTAGTGCCAACAGGAGGATATCTTAGTGCCAACAGGAGGACATCTTACATCTTAGTGCCAACAGGAGGACATCTTAGTGCCAACAGGAGGACATCGTAGTGGCAACATGAGGACATCTTACATCTTAGTGCCAACAGGAGGACATCTTAGTGCCAACAGGAGGACATCTTAGTGCCAACAGGAAGACAGCGTAGTGCCAACAGGAAGACAGCGTAGTGCCAACAGGAAGACATCTTAGTGCCAACAGGAGGACATATTAGTGCCAACAGGAGGACATCTTAGTGCCAACAGGAAGACAGCGTAGTGCCAACAGGAGGACATCTTAGTGCCAACAGGAGGACATCTTAGTGCCAACATGAGGACATCTTACATCTTAGTGCCAACAGGCGGACATCTTAGTGCCAACAGGAAGACAGCGTAGTGCCAACAGGAGGACATATTAGTGCCAACAGGAGGACATCTTAGTGCCAACAGGAGGACATCTTACATCTTAGTGCCAACAGGAGGACATCTTAGTGCCAACAGGAGGACATCTTAGTGCCAACAGAAGGACATCTTACATCTTAGTGTCAACAGGAGGACATCTTACATCTTAGTGCCAACAGGAGGACATCTTAGTGCCAACAGGAGGACATCTTTGTGCCAACAGGAGGACATCTTAGTGCCAACAGGAAGACAGCGTAGTGCCAACAGGAGGACATCTTAGTGCCAACAGGAGGACATCTTAGTGCCAACAGGAGGACATCTTAGTGCCAACAGGAGGACATCTTAGTGCCAACATGAGGACGTCTTAGTGCCAACAGGAAGACATCTTAGTGCCAACAGGAGGACATCTTAGTGCCAACAGGAAGACATCTTAGTGCCAACAGCAGGACGTCTTAGTGCCAACAGGAAGACATCTTAGTGGCAACAGGAGGACATCTTAGTGCCAACAGGAGGACGTCTTAGTGCCAACAGGAAGACATCTTAGTGACAACAGGAGGACATCTTAGTGCCAACAGGAAGACATCTTAGTGCCAACAGGAGGACAGCTTAGTGCCAACAGGAGGATATCTTAGTGCCAACATGAGGACGTCTTAGTGCCAACAGGATGACGTCTTAGTGCCAACAGGAAGACATCTTAGTGCCAACAGGAGGACATCTTAGTGCCAACATGAGGACATCTTACATCTTAGTGCCAACAGGCGGACATCTTAGTGCCAACAGGAGGACATCTTACATCTTAGTGCCAACAGGAGGACATCTTAGTGCCAACAGGAGAACATCTTACATCTTAGTGCCAACAGGAGGACATCTTAGTGCCAATAGGAGGACATCTTAGTGCCAACAGGAGGACATCTTACATCTTAGTGCCAACAGGAGGACATCTTACATCTTAGTGCCAACAGGAGGACACCTTACATCTTAGTGCCAACAGGAGGACATCTTAGTGCCAATAGGAAGACATCTTAGTGCCAACAGGAGGACATCTTAGTGCCAACAGGAGGACATCTTAGTGCCAACAGGAGGACATCTTAGTGCCAACAGGAAGACAGCGTAGTGCCAACAGGAGGACATCTTAGTGCCAACAGGAGGACATCTTAGTGCCAACATGAGGACATCTTACATCTTAGTGCCAACAGGCGGACATCTTAGTGCCAACAGGAAGACAGCGTAGTGCCAACAGGAGGACATATTAGTGCCAACAGGAGGACATCTTAGTGCCAACAGGAGGACATCTTACATCTTAGTGCCAACAGGAGGACATCTTAGTGCCAACAGGAGGACATCTTAGTGCCAACAGAAGGACATCTTACATCTTAGTGTCAACAGGAGGACATCTTACATCTTAGTGCCAACAGGAGGACATCTTAGTGCCAACAGGAGGACATCTTTGTGCCAACAGGAGGACATCTTAGTGCCAACAGGAAGACAGCGTAGTGCCAACAGGAGGACATCTTAGTGCCAACAGGAGGACATCTTAGTGCCAACAGGAGGACATCTTAGTGCCAACATGAGGACGTCTTAGTGCCAACAGGAAGACATCTTAGTGCCAACATGAGGACATCTTAGTGCCAACAGGAAGACATCTTAGTGCCAACAGCAGGACGTCTTAGTGCCAACAGGAAGACATCTTAGTGGCAACAGGAGGACATCTTAGTGCCAACAGGAGGACGTCTTAGTGCCAACAGGAAGACATCTTAGTGACAACAGGAGGACATCTTAGTGCCAACAGGAAGACATCTTAGTGCCAACAGGAGGACAGCTTAGTGCCAACAGGAGGATATCTTAGTGCCAACATGAGGACGTCTTAGTGCCAACAGGATGACGTCTTAGTGCCAACAGGAAGACATCTTAGTGCCAACAGGAGGACATCTTAGTGCCAACATGAGGACATCTTACATCTTAGTGCCAACAGGCGGACATCTTAGTGCCAACAGGAGGACATCTTACATCTTAGTGCCAACAGGAGGACATCTTAGTGCCAACAGGAGGACATCTTACATCTTAGTGCCAACAGGAGGACATCTTAGTGCCAATAGGAGGACATCTTAGTGCCAACAGGAGGACATCTTACATCTTAGTGCCAACAGGAGGACATCTTACATCTTAGTGCCAACAGGAGGACACCTTACATCTTAGTGCCAACAGGAGGACATCTTAGTGCCAATAGGAAGACATCTTAGTGCCAACAGGAGGACATCTTAGTGCCAACAGGAGGACATCTTAGTGCCAACAGGAGGACATCTTAGTGCCAACAGGAAGACAGCGTAGTGCCAACAGGAGGACATCTTAGTGCCAACAGGAGGACATCTTAGTGCCAACATGAGGACATCTTACATCTTAGTGCCAACAGGCGGACATCTTAGTGCCAACAGGAAGACAGCGTAGTGCCAACAGGAGGACATATTAGTGCCAACAGGAGGACATCTTAGTGCCAACAGGAGGACATCTTACATCTTAGTGCCAACAGGAGGACATCTTAGTGCCAACAGGAGGACATCTTAGTGCCAACAGAAGGACATCTTACATCTTAGTGTCAACAGGAGGACATCTTACATCTTAGTGCCAACAGGAGGACATCTTAGTGCCAACAGGAGGACATCTTTGTGCCAACAGGAGGACATCTTAGTGCCAACAGGAAGACAGCGTAGTGCCAACAGGAGGACATCTTAGTGCCAACAGGAGGACATCTTAGTGCCAACAGGAGGACATCTTAGTGCCAACATGAGGACGTCTTAGTGCCAACAGGAAGACATCTTAGTGCCAACATGAGGACATCTTAGTGCCAACAGGAAGACATCTTAGTGCCAACAGCAGGACGTCTTAGTGCCAACAGGAAGACATCTTAGTGGCAACAGGAGGACATCTTAGTGCCAACAGGAGGACGTCTTAGTGCCAACAGGAAGACATCTTAGTGACAACAGGAGGACATCTTAGTGCCAACAGGAAGACATCTTAGTGCCAACAGGAGGACAGCTTAGTGCCAACAGGAGGATATCTTAGTGCCAACATGAGGACGTCTTAGTGCCAACAGGATGACGTCTTAGTGCCAACAGGAAGACATCTTAGTGCCAACAGGAGGACATCTTAGTGCCAACATGAGGACATCTTACATCGTAGTGCCAACAGGCGGACATCTTAGTGCCAACAGGAGGACATCTTACATCTTAGTGCCAACAGGAGGACATCTTAGTGCCAACAGGAGGACATCTTACATCTTAGTGCCAACAGGAGGACATCTTAGTGCCAATAGGAGGACATCTTAGTGCCAACAGGAGGACATCTTACATCTTAGTGCCAACAGGAGGACATCTTACATCTTAGTGCCAACAGGAGGACACCTTACATCTTAGTGCCAACAGGAGGACATCTTAGTGCCAATAGGAAGACATCTTAGTGCCAACAGGAGGACATCGTACATCTTAGTGGCAACAGGAGGACATATTAGTGCCAACAATATGACATCTTAGTGCCAACAGGAAGACAGCTTAGTGCCAACAGGAGGACATCTTAGTGCCAACAGGAGGACATAGTAGTGCCAACAGGAAGACATCTTAGTGCCAACAGGAGGACATCTTAGTGCCAACAGGAGGACATCCTTGGTGCCAACAGAAGGACATCTTAGTGCCAACAGGAAGACATCTTAGTGCCAACAGGAAGACATCTTAGTGCCAACAGAAGGACATCGTACATCTTAGTGCCAACAGGAGGACATCTTAGTGCCAACAGGAGGACATCCTAGTGCCAACAGGAAGACATCTTAGTGCCAACAGGAGGACATCTTAGTGCCAACAGGAGGACATCTTAGTGCCAACAGGAGGACATCTTAGTGCCAACATGAGGACATCTTACATCTTAGTGCCAACCGGATGACATCTTAGTGCCAACAGGAAGACAGCGTAGTGCCAACATGAGGACATATTAGTGCCAACAGGAGGACATATTAGTGCCAACAGGAGGACATCTTAGTGCCAATAGGAAGACATCTTAGTGCCAACAGGAGGACATCGTACATCTTAGTGGCAACAGGAGGACATATTAGTGCCAACAAGATGACATCTTAGTGCCAACAGGAGGACATCTTAGTGCCAACAGGAGGACATCCTTGGTGCCAACAGGAGGACATCTTAGTGCCAACAGGAAGACATCTTAGTGCCAACATGAAGACATCTTAGTGCCAACAGAAGGACATCGTACATCTTAGTGCCAACAGGAGGACATCTTAGTGCCAACAGGAGGACATCCTAGTGCCAACAGGAAGACATCTTAGTGCCAACAGGAGGACATCTTAGTGCCAACAGGAGGACATCTTAGTGCCAACAGGAGGACATCGTAGTGCCAACATGAGGACATCTTACATCTTAGTGCCAACAGGATGACATCTTAGTGCCAACAGGAAGACAGCGTAGTGCCAACATGAGGACATATTAGTGCCAACAGGAGGACATCTTAGTGCCAACAGGAGGACATCTTACATCTTAGTGCCAACAGGAGGACATCTTAGTGCCAACAGGAGGACATCGTAGTGGCAACATGAGGACATCTTACATCTTAGTGCCAACAGGAGGACATCTTAGTGCCAACAGGAGGACATCTTAGTGCCAACAGAAGGACATCTTACATCTTAGTGTCAACAGGAGGACATCTTACATCTTAGTGCCAACAGGAGGACATCTTAGTGCCAACAGGAGGACATCTTTGTGCCAACAGGAGGACATCTTAGTGCCAACAGGAAGACAGCGTAGTGCCAACAGCAGGACTTCTTAGTGCCAACAGGAAGACATCTTAGTGGCAACAGGAGGACATCTTAGTGCCAACAGGAGGACGTCTTAGTGCCAACAGGAAGACATCTTAGTGACAACAGGAGGACATCTTAGTCCCAACAGGAAGACATCTTAGTGCCAACATGAGGACGTCTTAGTGCCAACAGGATGACGTCTTAGTGCCAACAGGAAGACATCTTAGTGCCAACAGGAGGACATCTTAGTGCCAACATGAGGACATCTTACATCTTAGTGCCAACAGGCGGACATCTTAGTGCCAACAGGAGGACATCTTACATCTTAGTGCCAACAGGAGGACATCTTAGTGCCAACAGGAGGACATCTTACATCTTAGTGCCAACAGGAGGACATCTTAGTGCCAAGAGGAGGACATCTTAGTGCCAACAGGAGGACATCTTACATCTTAGTGCCAACAGGAGGACATCTTACATCTTAGTGCCAACAGGAGGACACCTTACATCTTAGTGCCAACAGGAGGACATCTTAGTGCCAATAGGAAGACCACTTAGTGCCAACAGGAGGACATCGTACATCTTAGTGGCAACAGGAGGACATATTAGTGCCAACAAGATGACATCTTAGTGCCAACAGGAAGACAGCTTAGTGCCAACAGGAGGACATCTTAGTGCCAACAGGAGGACATATTAGTGCCAACAGGAAGACATCTTAGTGCCAACAGGAGGACATCTTAGTGCCAACAGGAGGACATCCTTAGTGCCAACAGGAGGACATCTTAGTGCCAACAGGAGGACATCTTAGTGCCAACAGGAGGACATCTTACATCTTAGTGCCAACAGGAGGACATATTAGTGCCAACAGGAGGACACCTTACATCTTAGTGCCAACAGGAGGACATCTTAGTGCCAACAGGAAGACATCTTAGTGCCAACAGAAGGACACCGTACATCTTAGTGCCAACAGGAGGACATCTTAGTGCCAACAGGAGGACATCTTAGTGCCAACAGGAAGACAGCGTAGTGCCAACAGGAGGACATATTAGTGCCAACAGGAGGACATCTTAGTGCCAGCAGGAGGACATCTTACATCTTAGTGCCAACAGGAGGACATATTAGTGCCAACAGGAAGACATCTTAGTGCCAACAGGAGGACATATTAGTGCCAACAGGAGGACATCTTAGTGCCAACATGAGGACATCTTACATCTTAGTGCCAACAGGATGACATCTTAGTGCCAACAGGAAGACAGCGTAGTGCCAACATGAGGACATATTAGTGCCAACAGGAGGACATATTAGTGCCAACAGGAGGACATCTTACATCTTAGTGCCAACAGGAGGACATCTTAGTGCCAACAGGAGGACATCTTACATCTTAGTGCCAACAGGAGGACATCTTAGTGCCAACAGGAGGACATCGTAGTGGCAACATGAGGACATCTTACATCTTAGTGCCAACAGGAGGACATCTTAGTGCCAACAGGAGGACATCTTAGTGCCAACAGGAAGACAGCGTAGTGCCAACAGGAAGACAGCGTAGTGCCAACAGGAAGACATCTTAGTGCCAACAGGAGGACATCTTAGTGCCAACAGGAGGACATATTAGTGCCAACGGGAAGACAGCGTAGTGCCAACAGGAGGACATATTAGTGCCAACAGGAAGACATCTTAGTGCCAACAGGAGGACATCTTAGTGCCAACATGAGGACATCTTACATCTTAGTGCCAACAGGCGGACATCTTAGTGCCAACAGGAAGACAGCGTAGTGCCAACAGGAGGACATATTAGTGCCAACAGGAGGACATCTTAGTGCCAACAGGAGGACATCTTACATCTTAGTGCCAACAGGAGGACATCTTAGTGCCAACAGGAGGACATCTTAGTGCCAACAGAAGGACATCTTACATCTTAGTGTCAACAGGAGGACATCTTACATCTTAGTGCCAACAGGAGGACATCTTAGTGCCAACAGGAGGACATATTTGTGCCAACAGGAGGACATCTTACATCTTAGTGCCAACAGGAGGACATCTTAGTGCCAACAGGAGGACATCTTACATCTTAGTGCCAACAGGAGGACATCTTAGTGCCAACAGGAGGACATCATAGTGGCAACATGAGGACATCTTACATCTTAGTGCCAACAGGAGGACATCTTAGTGCCAACAGGAGGACATATTAGTGCCAACAGGAAGACAGCGTAGTGCCAACAGGAAGACAGCGTAGTGCCAACAGGAAGACATCTTAGTGCCAACAGGAGGACATCTTAGTGCCAACAGGAGGACATCTTAGTGCCAACAGGAAGACAGCGTAGTGCCAACATGAGGACATCTTACATCTTAGTGCCAACAGGCGGACATCTTAGTGCCAACAGGAAGACAGCGTAGTGCCAACAGGAGGACATATTAGTGCCAACAGGAGGACATCTTAGTGCCAACAGGAGGACATCTTACATCTTAGTGCCAACAGGAGGCCATCTTAGTGCCAACAGGAGGACATCTTAGTGCCAACAGAAGGACATCTTACATCTTAGTGTCAACAGGAGGACATCTTACATCTTAGTGCCAACAGGAGGACATCTTAGTGCCAACAGGAGGACATCTTTGTGCCAACAGGAGGACATCTTAGTGCCAACAGGAAGACAGCGTAGTGCCAACAGGAGGACATCTTAGTGCCAACAGGAGGACATCTTAGTGCCAACAGGAGGACATCTTAGTGCCAACATGAGGACGTCTTAGTGCCAACAGGAAGACATCTTAGTGCCAACAGGAGGACATCTTAGTGCCAACAGGAAGACATCTTAGTGCCAACAGCAGGACGTCTTAGTGCCAACAGGAAGACATCTTAGTGGCAACAGGAGGACATCTTAGTGCCAACAGGAGGACGTCTTAGTGCCAACAGGAAGACAGCTTAGTGACAACAGGAGGACATCTTAGTGCCAACAGGAAGACATCTTAGTGCCAACAGGAGGACAGCTTAGTGCCAACAGGAGGACATCTTAGTGCCAACATGAGGATGTATTAGTGCCAACAGGATGACGTCTTAGTGCCAACAGGAAGACATCTTAGTGCCAACAGGAGGACATCTTAGTGCCAACAGGAAGACATCTTAGTGCCAACAGGAGGACAGCTTAGTGCCAACAGGAGGACATCTTAGTGCCAACATGAGGACGTATTAGTGCCAACAGGATGACGTCTTAGTGCCAACAGGAAGACATCTTAGTGCCAACAGGAGGACATCTTAGTGCCAACATGAGGACATCTTACATCTTAGTGTCAACAGGCGGACATCTTAGTGCCAACAGGAAGACAGCGTAGTGCCAACAGGAGGACATATTAGTGCCAACAGGAGGACATCTTAGTGCCAACAGGAGGACAGCTTAGTGCCAACAGGAGGACATCTTAGTGCCACCATGATGACATCTTAGTGCCAACAGGAAGACATCTTAGTGACAACAGGAGGACAGCTTAGTGCCAACAGGAGGACATCTTAGTGCCAACATGAGGACGTCTTAGTGCCAACAGGAAGACATCTTAGTGCCAACAGGAGTACGTCTTAGTGCCAACAGGAGGACGTCTTAGTGCCAACAGGAAGACATCTTAGTGCCAACAGGAGGACGTCTTAGTGCCAACAGGAGGACGTCTTAGTGCCAACAGGAGGACGTCTTAGTGGCAATAGGAGGACGTCTTAGTGCCAACAGGAGGACGTCTTGGTGCCAACAGGAAGACATCTTAGTGCCAACAAGAGGACATCTTAGTGCCAACAGGAGGACATCTTAGTGGCAACAGGGCATCTTAGTGCCAACAGGAGGACATCTTAGTGCCAACAGGAGGACATCTTGGTGCCAACAGGAGGACATATTAGTGCCAACAGGAGGACATCTTAGTGCCAACAGGAGGACATCTTAGTGCCAACAGGAAGACATCTTAGTGCCAACAGGAGGACATCTTAGTGCCAACAGGACATCTTAGTGCCAACAAGAGGACATCTTAGTGCCAACAGGAAATCTTAGTGCCAACAGGAAGACATCTTAGTGCCAACAGGAGGACATCTTAGTGCCAACAGGAAGACATCTTAGTGCCAACAGGAGGACATCTTAGTGCCAACAGGACAGTGGGTGCGTTCCAATAAGCCGCTCTGCGTCTCCTTGCTTGACAAAAAGAGTATGTATGTTTTATCGCGCGACAGAACGGGCAGCGGGTGGAACGGGGCGGTGGATCTATATTTTACACCGGCTGCCGCAGTCAAGTAATTGCTCGGAGCCCAGAGTCAGCCGCCCCCCGTCTTACCTGGCGAATTTAATCAATTTGAGTCGTACCCTGGAGAGAGAAAGAGGCAGGGGCTGTGGAGCGACACACACATCACACTATATACACACACACACTATATATACACACACATCACAATATATACACACACACTACACACACACACACTACACATACACACTACACACACCACACACACACACCTCACACTACACACACACACACACACACATTACACACTACACAAACACACCTCACACATTACACACAAGCCTTACTACACACACACTACACACACACACACATTACACACAAGCCTTACTACACACACACTACACACACACACCACACATTACACACAAGCCTTACTACACACACACTACACACACACACACACACACACACACACACACACACACACACACACACACACACACACACTACACAGAGGAAAGAACATGCGTAATGCAAGGGGGAACACACATATGCTGAGGTACAAATACACACACACACACACACACACACACACAGAGAGAGAGAGAGAGAGAGAGAGAGCGATGGGAATTGGACAACATCAATCAGACTACACTTACTTTACCGCAATACAAATCAAACGCTCTCTTTTTCACAGTCACCGTCAAATTGAAACCCACACCGTTAATACCCTTTCTCTGTCGCACGAGACCAGAGAGAGAGAGAGAGAGAGAGAGAGAGAGAGAGAGAGAGAGAGAGAGAGAGAGAGAGAGAGACAGAGAGAGGCGTTAATACCCGTTCTCTGTCGCACAAGACCAGAGAGAGACAGAGAGAGAGGCGTTAATACCCTTTCTCTGTCGTACGGGACCAGAGAGAGAGAGAGAGAGAGAGGCGTTAATACCCTTTCTCTGTCGCACGAGACCAGAGAGAGAGAGAGAGAGAGAGAGAGAGAGGCATTAATACCTGTTCTCAGTCGCACGAGACCAGAGAGAGAGAGAGAGAGGCGTTAATACCCGTTCTCTGTCGCACAAGACCAGAGAGAGAGAGAGAGAGGCGTTAATACCCTTTCTCTGTTGCACGAGACCAGGCACGCAGGAAGTAATTTATACTTGGGGGTGCGGTTGGAGTCGGATAAATAATAATAATAACGTCATATTAAATGCATGCGCGAAGCGCATCATTTGTGATTTTCCATTCATTTGAAAGATCAATATTTTACAATACAACAGACAAACTTGAACACCAACATGTGGACAGTTCACACACGAAATGCAGCAGTTTTTCTCTAATCAGAAGACGATTTATTGTCGATTTAGACGCAAGCCGCCCGCAAGCGTCAACAACTAGCGTTTGGAATTTCGTTTCGCACACCGCACAGGATCGTATAACCAATGCAGAGTATAGATTAAACAGATTAATGATGTATATTATATTAATGAATATAGGCTTCTAACAGTCAGCGCGCTAGTGACAATTTACACATTTTTGTGACAGAATGAAGTGAACAAACAGACACGCAACCATCCGAAAATATTAATTTCTTTATTTGAAATATTTATTTCGAACATGTAATAATAGTATACAAACTAAGAGTAACTGAACTTTGTGTGCGTGTGTGTGTGTGTGTGTGTGTGTGTGTGTGTGTGTGTGTGTGTGTGTGTGTGTGTGTGTGTGTGTGTGTGTGTGTGTGTGTGTGTGTGTGTGTGTGTGTGTGTGTGTGTGTGTGTGTGTGTGTGTGTGTGTGTGTGCGTTTGTGACTCTGTCACAACAACAGTCGCTGTCCGTGGTGCTGAAACATTAACCAAGTGAGCACGGCGCACTGCAGCCAGCCAGGCCGCCGCAGGATAAAAAACACACATTATCTATTCCAAAGATGGTAGAACACCGAAGGTGGTCTTGCGTTCAGGAGTGGTGGAAATAAACTCCTTCATGACAACATGAATGTCCAGTGAGTCCAGAACCTCCTGATGCATATGCAGCAAGGCCAGGTGAGTGAGTCTCTTCTGGGTAAGCCAGGTTTTCAGGCGACGGAGCGCCGAGAAGGATCTCTCTGAAGAGGCCACGGAGATGGGCATGGAAAGACACAGATGGAGGAGATTTTCCACGTCTTTGAAGAGTCCTCTTGTTTGCATGCGCAGGTTGGACATATACACAGCGAGTTCGTGAACTGTGCACAAGTCCTCATCCTTCATAAGGTCTCCAAGCATCCTCATTTGCATGTGAAGACCAGAGACATCTATATTTCCTGCCAGCTGGAGAGATCTCAGGTCTTCCACTGTGCCAACTGACCCCTTAGCAGCAGCAAGCAATGTTTCCTCACTGCTTGACTACTGTTTATTATTCAAACTCAAGTCCTCATCCTTCGCGCCGAAACCACGTCACGTAGTCGACGTCTAGGCGCGTCGCCGATGTGTGTGTGTGAGACTGTGCTGCGCGCTGCAGCGTCACAGACAGTCAGACTCAGATCAGATACACAGAAAATATCATTAAATAGTGGATTTTAACCATTAAAAAAAGCATGTTTTAGACTGCTTACACTAAAATGCTAACTAAAAAAAATTTAAGTTTTGGATTTTTTTTTTTTTTTTAATCTTCTGACACAGCTTGCAGTTACACTCCCCGCCAGCAGGGGGTGCTGCAGCACCCGTCGCACCTCTAGTCCCCGCGTCCTTGCACGAGACCGGAGAGAGAGAGTGGTGGCCGGGTAGCGCAGCGGACTAAGCATCTGTCTACCACCGCAGAGACACTGGTATCGAATCCGGCTGTCAGCGGTGCCTCCGGCTTGGCCCGTCGTCATACTGACACAATTGGCGGTGTCACTGGGAGGAAAGCTGGTGGGTGGTATTCTGGTCATTGTAAACAGCGACTCCTACAGGTCGGTCAGGGCGCCTTCACAGCGAGGAAGCGATCTGGGTGAGGGTAGTGTGCCCTCCCACGCGTTACACTCACCCAATGAGAGTCCTCGCTGCCAGGTGAAAAGAGGCTGCTGGCTGTCTCCACATGTGTCGGAGGAGACATGTGATAGACTTCAGGGCTCCCTAGACCGGCAAGTAGGGGGCAAAAAAAACGAACAGGAAGGGGAGGGGGGAATTGGCATAACGACTAAATTGAGATGGTAGGAAAATACAAGAAAAATAGGAGGAGAAAAAGTATATAAAAAAAAAGACCGGAGAGAGAGAGAGAGAGAGAGAGAGAGAGAGAGAGAGAGAGAGAGAGAGAGAGAGAGAGAGAGAGAGAGAGAGAGAGAGAGAGAGAGGCGTCTCTCTGGCATTCGATGGCTTGGCTCTGCCAGGTGCACATATGTTTCGCCTACAGCAAACTCCACACGCATTGCAGCCGGAAGGTGGTTCTGGCGGTGGAATCAAGGTAAATCGCTCCAGGAACCTCGCGTCTTAATTAGGGTTGGGTACCGCTCACATTTGAACAGATACCGGTACCTGTGAATCGATACCAGTACCCGAGGGTACCTTTTTTCTGTACTTTAGTGTCCAAAAATGTAATCTACCTACCTCTGTTGTAAAAAAATTAATAAAAGTGTCCAAACTTCAAATAATATATATACATCATTTATTTAGAACAATTTGTTCATATATATATATATACATATAATATATATATATTAGAGCTGGGTTGTTAATATACTAGTATCGCGCGATAATATAATTAACGCATTAATCTAAAAAAATTTAAAAAAAATTTAAATTTAAATTTTTTTTTCTACCTTTATTTACCCAGGGTAGGTTCGCTGAGCACAGATGTTCTTTTCCATTCACACCTGGGAGCTGCCCAGTACAACCACAGTTGACACCATTGGCCACTGAGCAACTCCACTGGAGCAGTTGATTCAAGCCATGTCACATAGTTCAAGTTTGAAATGATTCTTTCTGTTTTGCCCCTGAGAGTGTGCTAGATACTGTACTGTACTGGTAATATTATGTATTTGTGTTAACTTCTGAATAAAACAACTTATTAAACACAAGTACATCTTATTGAACATTATTTTGATATTTCATTACCAATTATCATAGCAAAACAGCTTTTTCAAACAGTCTGTAATGCATTTTGGAAACGGGAGATGGGCTCATGGTGTAATGGGCCACCTGGCCTGAGAAACATAAGGAGGGAAGAAAAAGTAAGGACTTACTTCTGGTCATTATTTGGGTAGAACACACATATTTTGAATGCCTTCGGCAGGTTTTTATTTATTTATTTAGCCATTTTAATGTAGATTAATCTAGATTAAATCCAGGATTGCAGATAGATTAATCTAGATTAAAAAAATTAATCTATGCCCACCTCTAATATATATATATATATAATATTGCAGCGAGCATTGTCTGCATCTAGCTTTGTAAAATGTAACCACACTTGCGACTTTCCGGCTTGCCATTGCCCTGACTGCTTTGTTGTTGTTGAATCAAGTTAAATCCTAGGCAAGCGTGTATTGTGCGCGTGGACGTTGACGTGATGTGTGACTATTATTATTACTTGCACGTTGTTCTATGTTCTACTATCATTACTACCTAGTGGCGTCGCGTGGGTAAAATAACAGGGGAAGCCAAAAAATAATTATTCAATATTTTTATTAAAATCTTTCTTTTTCTTTTTTCTTTTTTTTTTCTTTAAGTCAAGCAGTCACCATGTACACTACAGTATGGCTCGGCGGCCAGTCAAACTTTCTTTTTATTTATTTAACAGATTGCAGAATGGGTACAATACAGTACGGCTCAATACACACAATTGTATAAGGGGATGCAGACCAGAGAAAGACGTTTGTCTTGTTTACATCAGGGTCATTAATACTGCTGGAGCATTGGTTCATTTTTGGTCCAATTTTTCCTTGCACGATTTTGCGCGCCGCATGGGAGCAAATTCGAGACACATATTCGGTTGCAAAAAGGTGTCGGAATCACGGCGCACCCGTGGGACACTTTTTCCGTTTCGGTGAGTTTATTCCACGCTTGCGGCTTTCCTTTTCTAAGCATTTTCGGGGCTACATGTGAATGATTAAATGTTGCAGGACGCCCAGATGTTTCCACGATAGAAAGCTCGCGTGGATCCCATAATAGGCTTACTTAATACAGCGTTTTTAAAATCACGCAACATTTTCAGGGTCGCAAGCCGACCTTTTCCCCTCGTTTTCGATGATGGAAGTAATTTAGGAAAAGCTTCGGCACGGCGAGAGGTACCCGTGGACTTAATCTCGCGAGGATCGGGGGAAATATTCGGCCTGTGGGAGCAGTCACGGGTTAATACAATGTTCAGAGTGCAGAGGGGAGGTGTGCAGAGGGGAATCCACACTCAGGATTCTTCTCACAGCCCCGTTTTAAACTTTTAGGGTGTGGCAGTCAGCTCGAATCTGATTGGCTAGGATCGGTTTTGGACTCTAGATACATGAATCACATGGTTGAGGCTGGAGAAAGAGACCTACCCCCTGCCTCCTCTCCTCTATAGCTGCAGTGAGCACAGTGAGTCTGACAGTGTGTTAGAGGGAGTGAGAAGGAGAAGAGGGAGACATTTAAAAAAAAATAAAAAATTATAACACAGATGCACAGATGAAAAAGAATGTAAACTATATTAAAAAAAATTATATATATATATATATATTATTTTTTTCATATTTCATATTTGATATTAATTCATATTTTAATAGGGAGGCCTGGCTTCCGTTGGCTTCCATAAGGATTCGCCACTGTAACCTACCTATCCTACCTGTACCCCCCCCCCCCCCCCATGCTTCTATGATTAATAAAGTAACACTTGACTTGACTTGAGAAGACAATGTCGTCGTTTGGTGAAAGCAACCATATGGTGCATTTATTCAACTGTCAATCAAGAAACCGTATTGTAATTACAGTCTGTCTATATACTGTGCTCAGCTGCCACATGCCATTTAGGAGCTTCTTGTGTCTTTTACTTTGAAGGGACACTTCAGCAAAAAAAAAACAATGCTGATTTATTTTGGACACACCCAAAACAAAAACTCTCACCAGTCTGCACACATTCAGTTATTGAGAGGAAAGGAGTTTGAATATGGCCCCCGGTGAGGTCACCGGGGACATTGAATCTTTGTGCTGTGTTGATTATACCATGAACCCTGTAGAGGTCCAGGATCAATCTGATCTACCTCTTGTTTATGCCGGCCCAATTTCAGAAAAGGGCACGATAAAAAAACAACAACAATCAACATTGTTCTCTCCGGCGAAGCACCAACCCCCGCTCCTCTACCTAATGACTCTCCGCCGCCGTTGAGAATTAACGGGGGAGGGGAAGCAACTGCCAGCCGTTTACGAAGTACCAGCGTACTTCTGCCTTTATTGTTGCAATCCCGCTATTCCTTTGAGTACACTTAGACCACGTACAAATGAGACATAATTGGCTATTACGCAGACACGCTTGTGTGTTCTCTATTGGTGTTAATGTACATTATAGTGCTAAACAATGAAAAAGGCAGGGTCCATGAACAAAGAGAGAGGCTATTAGCAATGCGTGCAGAGGTGTGAGTGTTCCGTTTGGAATGGGCACGTTGTTTTTGTTAATTTGCCCTGGCACCGGCACACAAATCCACTTTAGAGTGCAACTTTATTCCCCGGGGGGGGCTCCTTATTAAAATCTAATTTTTGTACAGTTTTCTCGAAAGAGCGCGACAATTCACGGACCAGCGCTCGCAAGGCTCATAATTAGCGGCGAGAGGCTGCTGAGAATGGGGGACGCTGAGAAAACACAGGCACAAACAACGTCCTCCACAACGAGGGTCGGAGCGGTTGCTGACAGCGTGCATCGTAGATCAGATTAAAGATGACCTTTTAAAACCGAATGTCATCCGTGCATTGGTGTAATCCACCCAGAATGTTCAACTCAGCGACATGATCTGATTTCTTACAGCTTGTTTACACTGTTTATTTTTCTCATATTTTTATATTCAGAGTTAATTATTGTTTACACAGTTTTTTTCTCATATTTTAATATTCAGAGTTAATTATATTATTTCCACTGTTTATTTTCCTGATATTCTTATATTCAAATCTAATGGTATTGCCTATATTTATGTCTTTCTACTATTACCCTGCCCATACCTCTACCTCCCCTACCCCATCTTTCGCTCTCGACTAAAGACGCACTTCTTCAACCATTATCTGAATTAAAAAAAAAAAAAAAAAAAAAAAAAATCTAACCCTAACTAACCGTACTGTCATGCACTTGTCCTAATAAACTAACCTACACTGTAGCACTCAACACTTTGATGAACATTGTTGCTCAGCTGATAGAGTTGTGCCCTTCCTGATGGCTTGTCGTACAGAACTTGTAAGTCGCTTTGGATAAAAGCGTCAGCTAAATGACTAAATGTAAATGCTATAATGCCCAAATTCATCAATAAAGGAATATCTTATCTTACTATTTACTTTTAGGTGCATTTTGCCAATTTCTAACCTGGAACTCCCTCCCCCAGACCATCAGAGACTCCCCCACACTCTCCACCTTCAAATCCCACCTCAAAACCCACCTGTTCTCCCTATAGCCTTCAACCTTCACCAACCTTAACACCCCATCCCCCTCCAACCTGTTTTGATCTTTGTCACTGTGGCTTTATGTTTCTGTGTATCATGCTGTTTTCCCTGTTTCCCCCGTGGTCTTATGTTCCTTTTGTTTCTTTGTTTTTCTCTGTTTCTCTGCTTAATGTCAACGACTTTGGGTTCCTGAGAAGCGCTTTACAAATAAACATTAATTATTATTAATTATTATTTATCCTATTGTCCTGCTGATAATCAGACATACAATTTATCAACGTGTTCCGTGGCTCGAGAGCTCCGTCGCATATCGCCCCCATTTCAAGCTGAAACTCAGTTTACTAAATATATAAATGTCTAAAAGAGAAATTACACAATGAAAGATGTTTTCAACCTGAGACCCATCGTCCTTGTGGCTCATTGTCTGTGAAGAACATGTAAAAGAACATATTTCCATTGAGTGCACACTGTTTGTATTACATAGTGTTGTTCAGGTCCACTGGAGCGCCCAAGTGTGTAGATGAAAACAAGTAAATATGATGAAAAGTAAACGAAAAGGTTCACCGTGTTCCTTCACCGTCTGTCTGCACCTTGTTTCATTTATATTATAAATACACTGTGTTCCTTCACTGTCTGCACCTTGTTTCATTTATATTATATACACTGTGTTCCTTCACTGTCTGCACCTTGTTTCATTTATATTATATACACTGTGTTCCTTCACTGTCTCCACCTTGTTTTATTTATATTATATACACTGTGTTCCTTCACTGTCTCCACCTTGTTTTATTTATATTATATACACTGTGTTCCTTCACCGTCTGTCTCCATGTTACGTTGTCATTGACATTCTTTAAGCTCGATGTCGAGTCAGTATACAACACAACAAGGAGACGGCAGTCAAAGTAGTTTATAAGAAATATTTAATGAAATAATTACCATGGATTGAAATGAAGAATAAACTAAAGTAACGACAGACAAGAACACATACTACACAGACAGGATCAGCACCAGATTAAAGGGAAGACAGAATACTTATACATGAGGGGATGACGAGACAAGACACACCTGGGTTAATTGTAAGTGGGTACAGCTGGGGAAAGAACGATAGGGACGACAACAGGGGCGTTTTTAGGGTTAGAAAACATTGGGGGCTTCAGCCCAGGGGGGTGGAGAAAAAGCACAGAAATACGCAATTTTAGAGTAATTAGAGATGAATACTGAATAACTAGAATCATTAGAGGTTCTCAAAGTGAGGTCCAGGTCCATGAGCGGGATCTGGGCAGTCCCCATAGAAAATTCAAAGTTAACAGGACCAAATCATCAGTTTCTTATTTATTTATTTATTTAGCCAGATAAAACATTGATCTGGTCCAAGAAGCCCCAACAGGAGTACAAATATACATATATATATATATATATATATATATATATATATTAGGGATGTCCGATATTATAGGCCGACCGATATTATCGGCCGATATCGGCAGTAAAATGTGATATCGTAAAATATCGGTATCGGTTTAAAAAAAGGAAAAAAAACAATAACAATATTTGTTATATATATATCCAGTGAAATTATTAGTTACCTGAAATTATTCAGTTTTTTGGACAGGGAAACCCTGCATATATCGGTATCGGTTGATATCGGTTGATATCGGTATCGGAAATTAAAATTAAGCCAATATCGAGCATCCCTATATATATATATATATATATATATATATATATATATATATATATATATATATATATATATATATATATATATATATATATATATATATATATATATATATATATATATATATATATATAATATGTATATATATATATATATATATACATATACTGTACATACATACACATATACACCAATAACAAAATAAAAACACAGTTAAGAATCATACACATTGTGAGGTTTTGGTCCGCTCCCCGCCACACGCTCCGTTCCTTTAAGGTACTATGTTGATTGATGCATTCCCCGCCACGCGCTCCATTCCTTTAAGGTGCCGTGTTGATTGGTGCATTCCCCGCCACACGCTTTTGGAGCAAGTATCAATCTCATCCCGCAGCTGTCACAGTTTGTAATTAGCGCCCCTGAAGGCTTTATATACACAGACCTCCTTGCTATCGATGTTGGGTCGTTCTGGAATACAACTGCATATACCTGCCTTTCCCGGTTGCTGTTCCTGTCTTCTTTCTCTCCAGGACCTTTTTGTGGAGAACCGCTGTGGAGAACCTGGTTCCCCGTTTGGAGCTGCGCCTCGTTATCTGCCCGCTTTACACGTTGCACTCTGATGAGTATTTGGAAAACAGTCCTTTGGGATTATCAGTTTTTTGTGTGTTTGGTGAACACTGAAGAAATACCGTTTTTGTTTTGTACTGGACTCAGCTAATTTGTGTGTTAGGATAACACTGAAGAATTCCGTTTTGTTTTGCACTGGACTCAGCTAATTTGTGTGTTAGAATAACACTGAAGAATACCGTGTTGTTTTTCACTGGACTCAGCTAACTTGTGTGTGGTACACCGAAGATCAAGTCACTTGGGATTAATACTGGACTCAGTCACCTCTCTGCCTCTGTGTGTCCGTTGGGCTGTTTCTGATTTCTCTCTCTCTCCGTTTTCCACCGTGAGTGAAAGCTGGGAGGATCTGCAGAGCCGCTACAACGTCACATGCCAATTCCTCACCACTATCTACTGGGAGTATCTGCAGAGCCGCTACTTCGTCACATGCCAGATCCCCGTTTGTTTGATTACTGTACGTCATCCATCTTGTGACTCTGTAAATAAATACGCCCTAGCTTTTGGCTAACTCTGAACTTCCTGTCTGTGCCGTTGCGTTTGAGGTCGGTTACAAACCATAACATTACGACCCAACCATGACGACCTCAGCCGACGCAGACAGGGTCAGAACAGCGTTTAACGGTCCAGATTGAGTTAACCAACGACCACAGCCTACAGCTGGGTGCGGTTGCTGTACAGGAGCTCCGAGACCAGGTCCTGCCTATTCAGGAGTCCCTTGGCTCTCTGGCTAGCCAGCAGTCTAATATTCTCTACCAATCACAAGCACTGAGTGAAACCGTTAACACCTTGCTTGTAACCCCACTTACTTCAGGAGCCTCGGCCGGAGCATCACCCGCAGCCCTGGCAGGCCCCGCGCCTCCCGATCCCGCACCTCGGGAGCCCCGTCTCTCCGAACCACGGTTGTTCGATGGTAACTTCGAGGATTGTGCCACATTCATCATGCAATGTGAGTTGGTTTTTCGTCATCAACCCAGCCGATTCACTTCAAGGGGAGCCCGAGTGGCTTACATGACTAACTTGCTCTCAGGCCGGGCAGCCCAGTGGGTCACTGCCTCCTGGGCAATGGGGGCTGATTTCTGTTTTTCCTACTCAGACTTCGTGGCTGAGCTCCGCAGGGTTTTCCACCACCCAGCCCGTGGCCAGGACCCTGGAGCCCGGTTGGGCACCTTCCGGCAGGGCAGTGGCGGGGTCACCGACTACGTGCTGGAGTTCAGACTGGCGGCAACGGAGAGCGGTTGGAACAATCAAGCGCTTCGTCTCACCTTCATGAGGGGGCTCAACGACGCTGTCAGGGACCAGCTCGCGACCCGTGAGGAACCTGAGTCCCTCGAGGACCTATTCAGCCTCGCCATTCGCATCGACGGACGCCTCCAGGAGAGAAGACGTGAGAGAACCCGACAGGGACCTCCAGAGGTTCTCCAGACCCCCCGTACTCGTGACGGTACTGCGGTCCGCCCTGCTCCCAACACGACTGGTGGCCCTTTCCCCTCCCGTTCGGTGCCCGGGGAGGAACCCATGCAGCTGGGACGTTCACATCTTAGCCAAGCTGAACGGGAGGCGAGGTTCAGGTCCGGCCTTTGCCTCTACTGCAGTCGGGATGGACACCGTATCGCCAACTGCCCTACCCGGCCAAAAGACCAGGCTCGCCGGGACCCCGGGAGATCCTGGTGAGCCGTTTTTCTTGTTCCCAGAGCCTTGCACCACCTAGCCGTCTGATGAGCGTCACCCTGGCCTGGGCGGACCAACGGGCCACGGTGGAGGCACTCATTGACTCGGGGGCTGACGAGAGTTTCCTAGACTTCGAGTTTGCTACCCGGGCCAACATTCCACTTGAGGACCTCGTGAGGCCATTGGAGGTATTTGCATTGGACCAACACGCCTGGCTGACATCACTCAAGGCACCTGTCCTGTCCTGCTCACCATTGCTGGTAACCACGTTGAGAGACTCCAGTTTTTTATCACCAGATCCCCTCTTGTCCCAGTAGTCCTGGGCCGGCCCTGGCTCGCGCTGCATGAGCCCCACATCGCCTGGTCCTCCGGTACCATCAGGGGGTGGAGCTCCTCCTGTCATGCCCAGTGTCTTCAGGCGGCGTCCTGTCCCTCGCCCCAGAGATCCGTTTGTGAGCCGCCTCCGGACCTCTCGACCATACCCCCCGAGTACCACGACCTCAAGGAGGTTTTCAGTAAGTCCAGGGCTCAGGCCCTTCCGCCTCACCGGCCTTACGACTGTGCCATCGACCTCCGCTCAGGGGCTCCCCTTCCCGGCAGCCGCCTCTACAGTCTGACCGTTCCTGAGAAGGCAGCGATGGATCAATATATCTCTGAGTCCTTGGAAGCAGGACTCATTCGGCCTTCCTCCTCTCCTGTGGCGGCCGGTTTCTTCTTTGTTGGGAAGAAGGACGGAGACCTTCGACCCTGCATCGACTATCGCCAGCTCAACGAGATCACCACAAGTACCATCTTCCTCTCATGAACTCCACCTTCGAGCCTCTCACCCAGGCTACCGTCTTTACCAAGCTGGACCTCCGGAGTGCCTACCATCTAGTCCGTATCCGAGAGGGCGATGAGTGGAAGACCGCCTTCAAGACTCCCAGGGGCCACTACGAGTACCTGGTAATGCCGTTCGGCCTCACCAACGCTCCGGCGGTATTCCAGGCGCTCATGAACGACGTCCTTCGTGACATGCTGGAGGAGTTTGTGGTAGTTTACCTAGACGACATCCTCATTTTCTCCAAGACCCTCGAGGAACACATCCAGCATGTCCGCCGTGTGCTGGAGCGCTTCCTCCACAATCGGCTCTTCGTCAAGGCAGAGAAGTGCCGATTCCACTCCGACTCCGTCGATTACCTGGGCTTCATCGTGGAGAGAGGGTTGACCCGAGCTGACCCGAGCAAGATCCGGGCCGTGGAGGAGTGGCCGGAACCCACCTCTCGGAAGGAGTTACAGAGCTTCCTCGGGTTCGCCAACTTGTACCGAAGATCCATCCGGAACTACCGTCAAGTGGCGGAACCGCTTACCAGGCTGACCTCTCCCGCCCTGCCGTTCGACTGGTCCCCAGCGGCGTGTGCTGCGTTCCGCTCCCTCAAGAAGAGGTTCACTTCCGCCCCGATCTTGCTCCATCCAGACCCCAAGAGACAGTTCATCGTAGAGGTGGACGCCTCGGACACTGGACTAGGAGCTATCTTATCCCAGCGGTCGGCAACAGACCAGAAGGTACATCCGTGCGCCTTCTACTCGCGTCGTTTCCTCCCTGCCGAGAGGAACTATGACATCGGCAATCGGGAGCTGCTGGCGGTTGTGGCTGCCTTGGAGGAGTGGCGTCATTGGCTAGAGGGGGCCGAGGAGCCATTTACCATTTGGACGGACCACAAGAACCTGATGTACATCCGTGCTTCCAAGCGCCTCAATGGCCGGCAGGCAAGATGGGCCAGCTTCCTCAGTCGGTTCGACTTCTCGCTGACGTTTCGCCCTGGTTCCCGCAACACGAAGGCCGACTCCCTGTCCCGGTTACACTCCAAGGGGGCTCCAACCACTGAGGACCCGACTCCCATCCTCCCAGAGGCCAGGGTGGTAGGAGTAGTCACCTTGGGCATCGAGGGGGTGGTAAGGCGTGCCCTACGCTTCCATCACGCTCCAGGCAATGTACCGGTTCATCGTCTCTTCGTCCCCGACTCGGCCCGGTCCCGGGTCCTCCAGTGGGGCCATACCAGCCGGTTCGCCTGCCACCCGGGCGTTCATCGCACGTTCTCCTTCCTGGCTCGTCGATTCTGGTGGCCCACCATGAGGAACGACGTCAAGGAGTTCGTACTGGCCTGCGCAGTCTGCGCCCGTAGCAAGGCCTCCCGCCAGGCACCCTCCGGGCTATTGCAGCCGCTTCCCATTCCGAGCCGTCTTTGGTCACATGTGGCGCTGGACTTCGTCACGGGTCTTCCTTCTTCCCAGGGGAACACGTGCCTACTAACCGTGGTGGATCGGTTCAGCAAGGGGGTTCACCTCGTGGCCCTTCCCAAGCTTCCCTCGGCGGCCGAGACGGCGGACCTCCTGACACGCCACGTGTTTCGCCTCCATGGTTTTCCCCAGGACGTCGTCTCGGACCGGGGGCCCCAGTTCACTTCCCAGGTATGGCGGGCTTTTTGCAAGGGATTGGGGGCAACGGTCAGTCTTTCCTCTGGTTATCATCCCCAGACTAACGGACAAACGGAGAGGATGAACCAGAGTGTGGAGTCTGCTCTTCGGTGTGTGGCTGCCGAGAAACCCGCTTCTTGGAGCCGTTTCCTTCCCTGGGTCGAGTAATCCATCAACTCCATGTTCAGTTCCGCCACCGGCCTCTCACCCTTTGAGGTATCCCTGGGCTACCAACCCCCTCTTTTCCCTGCACAGGAGTCGGAGGTGGCAGTTCCCTCCGTAGAGGACCACCTCGACCGGTGCCGTCGGGTCTGGGAGATCACCAGGACTGCGCTGCTCCGGTCATCGGAGCGCGCCAGTCGTGGGGCTGACGTACCACCCTGGGCAGAGGGTGTGGCTTTCCGCAAGGGACCTTCCACTTCGGTCCTCGGCCAAGAAGCTTAACCCCCGGTTCGTCTGTCCTTTTGAGGTTCTGAGGGTACTCAGTCCGGCGGCGGTGAGTCTTAAGCTTCCTGCGTCCATGCACATTCACCCCGTTTTCCATGTGTCCCGGGTTAAGCCTGTCTCTCTCAGTCCCCTAATGCCTCCTGCTCCGGAACCACCTCCTCCCGAGATGGTGGACGGTCACCCCCAGTGGCAGGTCCGCCGGTTGATGGGCGTTCGACGGCGGGGTCGGGGGTTCCAGTACCTGGTGGACTGGGAGGGGTACGGTCCGGAAGAATGGAGCTGGGTCTCCCGCCAGCTCATCGTGGATCCCGGCCTGATCACCGACTTCCATCGTGCCCATCCGGGCGAGCCGGGTCGGGCTGGTCGCCGGGTGGCTCCTGTGGAGGGGGGGGTACTGTGAGGTTTTGGTCCGCTCCCCGCCACACGCTCCGTTCCTTTAAGGTACTATGTTGATTGATGCATTCCCCGCCACGCGCTCCGTTCCTTTAAGATGCCATGTTGATTGGTGCATTCCCCGCCACACGCTTTTGGAGCAAGTATCAATCTCATCCCGCAGCTGTCACAGTTTGTAATTAGCGCCCCTGAAGGCTTTATATACACAGACCTCCTTGCTATCGATGTTGGGTCATTCTGCATATACCTGCCTTTCCCCGTCGCTGTTCCTGTCTTCTTTCTCTCCAGGACCTTTTTGTGGAGAACCGCTGTGGAGAACCTGGTTCCCTGTTTGGAGCTGCGCCTCGTTATCTGCCCGCTTTACGCGTTGCGCTCTGGTGAGTTTTTGGAAAACAGTCCTTTGGGATTATCAGTTTTTTGTGTGTTTGGTGAACACTGAAGAAATACCGTTTTTGTTTTGTACTGGACTCAGCTAATTTGTGTGTTATAATAACACTGAAGAATACCGTGTTGTTTTTCACTGGACTCAGCTAACTTGTGTGTGGTACACCGAAGATCAAGTCACTTGGGATTAATACTGGACTCAGTCACCTCTCTGCCTCTGTGTGTCCGTTGGGCTGTTTCTGATTTCTCTCTCTCTCCGTTTTCCACCGTGAGTGAAAGCTGGGAGGATCTGCAGAGCCGCTACAACGTCACATGCCAATTCCTCACCACTATCTACTGGGAGTATCTGCAGAGCCGCTACTTCGTCACATGCCAGATCCCCGTTTGTTTGATTACTGTACCTCATCCATCTTGTGACTCTGTAAATAAATACGCCCTAGCTTTTGGCTAACTCTGAACTTCCTGTCTGTGCCGTTGCGTTTGAGGTCGGTTACAAACCATAACACACATAAGCAAATAAAACAAACAAACATATGCACAGCCTATGTACAAAATAAATAAACAGTTCATATCTAGTCTTTACAGTTTTCTTCAATTGCATAAACACTCAAATCAAAAGTATTACACAATTATTTACACAAATTTGCACCCCTACAATGTCAGCCTCACTTTTTGCAAAACAATACACAGTGATTTGCAAAACACTAAACACACTTGCATTACATTAGACACAGAATGTCAAATTACCACACATATGAGCCAATTGGTTAAACACAGCCATCAGATGCACAAACACACCATTGCTTAATTGTAGATACACAATCAGGTTTAAGCACTATAAAAATGCAGCAGGTGAGTTCACCTGTCTTCAACCAAAATGGAAGGAGAGTGAAGTACTGTACACAGAGAACGTGAAAATATACAATACATTCACCAAACACTACACAAGACAACCAATAATGCAGACTGATGAAAATATACATTTTCTCCCATTTTCCCAAATCAGTCAACATGTCAACATGGAGAATCACAACAAAAAATGATCTTGCCAGATCCAGCTAGGCAAAGAGATAATGTCTAGTATTTTCTGTTTAAATTTGTTCAAAAAAGAAATTGTGTTACTGTAATTTTAACCTGTACTGGATACAGTATTTTATGTTTGTCTGATATTTGCTGAGCTTACAGTGTTATGCACATAGTAGCATGAAAACTGGGACATGTATTGTTGTGATTCTCCATGTTGAAATGTTGACTGATTTGGTTATATGGAGAGAACATTTATATTTTCATCAGTCTGCATCATTGATTTTGGTATATGGAGAGAAAATGTTATTTTTTTCATCAGTCTGCATCATTGATTTGGGTATATGTAGATAAATAAATTATAGTTTCATCAGTCTACAGCATTGGTCTTGTGTAGTGTTTGGTGAATGTATTGTATATTTGCACATTCTCGGCGTACTTCACTTCCAGTACTCTAATCACTGAGAAGTATAATTGCTAAATGTGTTTTAGGTTAAGCACAGCAGTGTGTGTAACTGGTACAAACAGAATTAAGTCATTATGTAACGTGTGTTTCATATGGTAACAAAATTAGTGTATGGTTTTGACAAGTGTTTAATTTAGCAAAGGATCTGAGGTGTTCTGATAATTGTGTGTGTGGTTGTGCTAATTGTGTGTTTTGAAACACCGGGCCCCGTTTTCAAAATCATGCTTAGGCAATCGAAAAAAAACTATTGTGTGTTTCATTATACATATGTTTCAGTCTTCTCATAAAAAAAAGATTTTTGGGTCTTTTCCTGCCTTTGGTCCGCTTTGCATTCACATCTCAAATGAACCGCAGCAGGGTTCACTTGCAAGAGTGAATGAGCTTTCACACCACCCCAAACCAACCGGACTATCCGAGGTTCGATTAAAGCTTATTATAGGACACTGGACATGGGTATGGATGGCTCCAGGTGCTGCTGCGTTAAAGTGCACATCTTCAATATCTGTACTATTTAAAAGCACAGTGCAGGACACACTCAAAGGTTATCGCACCTCAGAGATGGCAGTGGACATGTATGACAGGACAAAGGCCATATGTAATGGCCTTTGGATTGAGGAACATACTACCAGCCAAAGGAGGAAGCAGAAAAGGATGGACGAGTATGTAGTTGAGTCATCTTGTGGCACAAGCTCAGACCTCAGCTCAGGAGATCAGCTGAGACAGAGACTGTTCTATCCAGTCGTCGACAGAATGCTGCAAGAGCTTGAGAGCAGGTTCTCATGAGTTGGATAACAACTTATGAGAGGCATACAGGCATGTTATCCAGCCTCAGACCAGTTTCTCAGTGGAATTGCTGCAACCCCTCGCCACACATTACAATATCCAACTATTGCCAGAGGAGATCACAGTTGCAAAGTGTTTCCTGGTCAGGACAGGCAGAGATACAGTCCCTACTATCCAAAGTGTCTTTTCCCTCCTGGATGATAATAATAATAATGCATTTGATTTATAAGGCGCCTTTCAGGACACTAAAAAAAAAAGTCCACAAATCGGTGAATGAAAGAATTATAGGATCAAATGAAAACTACTTACTAAAAATGTTTAAAAGTACTAAAAACCAACAAAAAATACCAAACACTAACAAACATTCAGCACAGACAATGGGGATGCTGACATAAAAAAAAAAGTTAAAAAGTTAAAATTATTATTTTTTTTTTTTTGATCCATGGCTAGGAGAAAAACATCCGGGGCTAAAGCCCCGGAAGCCCAGGGCTAACGACGCCACTGGACTACAACACCAGGACAGAGAACTACAAGACATGACGAATCACATTAGGAGTGCCTGATAATAATAATAATAATAATAATAATAATAATAATAATAATAATAATAATAATAATAATAATAATAATAATAATAATAATAATAGATCAAATTTATATAGCGCCTTTCATAGAACCCAAGGTCGCTTTACAATCAGGACAAAAATAGGGCAAGGAAAATAGGGGGGGGGGGGGGAGGGGATAAGGGAAAGTAGGGGATAATGGACCTAATTTAATCTAAAACTAACTGATGGGGAAAGCCTTGGTGAAGAGGTGTGTTTTTAGAGCGGATTTGAAGGTGTCCAGGGTTGGGGCGTTGCGGATTTCGGGGGGGGAGAGAGTTCCAGAGGGCAGGGGACGCCACGCTGAAGGCTCTGTCCCCAAAAGTCCGTAACCTGGTGCGAGGGATGGAGAGGAGACCTAGATCAGAGGATCGTAGGTTCCGGGATGGTCAGGGCACAAACATAGACCCACACATAATACTCCACCTTGTTTAATTTATATTATATACACTGTGTTGCTTCACCGTCTGTCTCCACCTTGTTTCATTTATATTATATACACTGTGTTCCTTCACTGTCTGCACCTTGTTTCATTTATATTATATACACTGTGTTCCTTCACTGTTTGCACCTTGTTACATTTATATTATATACACTGTGTTCCTTCACTGTCTGCACCTTGTTTCATTTATATTATATACACTGTGTTGCTTCACCGTCTGTCTCCACCTTGTTTCATTTATATTATATACACTGTGTTCCTTCACTGTCTGCACCTTGTTTCATTTATATTATATACACTGTGTTGCTTCACCGTCTGTCTCCACCTTGTTTCATTTATATTATATACACTGTGTTCCTTCACTGTCTGCACCTTGTTTAATTTATATTATATACACTGTGTTCCTTCACTGTCTGCACCTTGTTTCATTTATATTATATACACTGTGTTCCTTCACTGTCTGCACCTTGTTTCATTTATATTATATACACTGTGTTCCTTCACTGTCTGCCTCCACCTTGTTTCATTTATATTATATACACTGTGTTCCTTTACTGTCTGCACCTTGTTTCATTTATATTATATACACTGTGTTCCTTCACTGTCTGCATCTTGTTTCATTTATATTATATACACGGTGTTCCTTCACTGTCTGCATCTTGTTTCATTTATATTATATACACGGTGTTCCTTCACTGTCTGCATCTTGTTTCATTTATATTATATACACTGTGTTCCTTCACTGTCTGCCTCCACCTTCTTTCAGTAAATTTTTTCAAGATATACACGATTTATTACATTCACGTTTTGATTATAATGTATGATTTAGTTAATTTCATCACATTGTATCACAAAAGATTAATAGCACTTTTATTGATAATGTGATCTAGCAGAGGTACATAAGAACTTGTTCTTAATTAACCTGCCTATTGAAATAAATGTTTGATGATGATGATGATGATGATGATGATGATGATGATGATGATGATGATGATGATGATGATGATGATGATGATTCATGGTGTGTATGTAGCCGCATTTCGCGGAGACGCTCTCTGATTGGCCGACGTCAGTTTTTTTTTCGTAGTCGCATTTCGCGGAGACGCTCTCTGATTGGCCGACGCCAGTTTCTGTTGTAGCTGTTGTGTAACTTGTGTTGTTGTGATGCAGCTATTTGTCTTAGAGGGTGACGGCAAGTTCTTTTGACTGTTAACTCTTTCCGTGCCACTCACGAGATTTCTCGTGTTTTTTTATAGGTGGTTGAAAGCCACTCACGAGATTTCTCGGATTTTTATTTGTATTTTTTTTTTAGCGATCTGAAAAATTATTGCATCACCCGAGCCTACCCGAGTATAGCCGAGCGGCGCCGGCGATCACTGTGGAAAAAAGCGCCCCCCTGTCGTCTCCCAGATGACATATGTGATTTTGGAATGGACTCAATGAAAATGAATGGGGAAAAAAATCCGGTACTCCACATTTTCCAGTCCACTGATCCAGCCGGGGTTACCACAGTTCATTCTGGAACCTCAGATCCCCGCTGATCATGGAGTTCTACAGTATCGCGTTGGATCCATACACGTATCGATTTTTTCGAATGGTGATCAGGAATTGGAATATACCAGTTGGATACCATCTGATGTCAGGTAAGGACTCTATGTTATCAGTGTTAGGATAATCAGAGTAAGTTTGATGAAGATATAGGCTGTTTTGTGAAATGTCTTCTTTCGGTTTCACTGTAAAAGTCAGAGAGGAAATCAACGAGGCGATTATCCGTGCGCGGCCGTAATGTGCTTGCGTGCACGTATAATATTGATCATCTAGCGTTTATTTGAAAACGATTCATAAAAAGGCCGACGAATATCAACGTTGTGGAATATTCCACTAAAAGACGATTTTCATAGAATGCTCCAGAATCGGCTGTTTTTTATATCAAAACGGGGGCTTTTCTAACTGCTCCGAAACGGAAACGACGCGATAAAAAATCTGCCTTGACAGCACTGACTGGAAAATAGTCTTTGATAATGCGATGGGCAGATTAGACACATAGCCATAATTTAAAACATAGATTAGGCGATATTAACGTTAACATTGGCGCTGATGGTGGCATTCAGCCGGTAAAAAGGAAAACCAGGCGTGGCGCTCAAAGTGTTAAGCTTAGGCACTCTTTCAAAGTTGGTTAAGGTTAGAGTTTGTCTTAGAGCATGGCGATAGAACGCCAGGTAGTTTGCAGTCTGTTCAACGCGGAAATGGGCAAAGAAATCATCACAGTACTTGTGTTGTGTGGTGCTAACACTTGGCTAACAAGAAGCTATAATATGGCGGATGCAGTCTGGACAGTGGTCTGGATATACATCAACAGTCTGGGACTGTGGGACAGTGGATTATACACTTTATCAAGCCCTCCTGCCCTGGACGTGTAAACTAAACAGTGAGTCTCTCTCTCTCTCTCGCTCTCGCTCTCTCAACACAGCGATGCTGTGTTCCTGTGTCTCCGAGAAATGCGGCTACGGAAAGTATTGACGGTGCTTGCTGAGATGATAATAGCGCTTCAAAACGTGCTGCTGTGTTGTGAACTATAACATTAATTTCGCTGCTGCTGATGCATAATGTATGAATGAATGAATGGTGAGTTGTTTAAAATGACAACATATACATGTGTTAATTATTTTATTGGATTGATCCGAGAGACAGAGAGAGAGATTGCTCCAGAGCATTTATTAACGTTACATTTTCAACTCGACCTAACGTGAACCCCCTGCGACCACCCAACAGTAGATGGTACGGGCCGCCACTGCCTAGCAGTGAAACAGCACAGCAAACTTCAGTCCCATTGACATATAGCAGAAGTGATTGGCAAATTAACACAATGCCCCTGCGTGTGCAGCTCTTGCTTGTTCTTATGAAACTAAGACAAAATCATGATTTAAAAGATTTGGCATTTAGATTTATGATTGATGAACGAAGTGTTGGTACTTTGTTCAACGCATGGGTGGACTACATGTTCACAGTTCTAGGGGAACTACCCGCATGGCCTCATAGAGACATAATAATGGCACAAATGCCAGGAAAGTACAGAGAGGAATTTCCTACAACGATGGCAATATTAGACTGTACAGAGTTAAAAATTCAAACCCCAACTTCCAAAGCTACTCAACCTACAAGTCTGCAAACACATTGAAATCCCTCATAGCATGCACAAGGTTCTGTAATATTTTGTTCAACTCTTTTCACTGGATCTATGTCTGACAAAGAAATAGTTAGGCAGAGCAACTTTATAAAGCTAATGAAAAATCTGCTTAAACATGGCTATCTGCAGGAAGGGGATGAGCTTATGGTAAATAAAGGATTTTTAATTGAAAATGACCTACAAGAAATTGGACTTGAAATAAACATCCCACCCTTCGTCAGAGGAAAAAGGCAGATGCCCTCTACAGATGTCTGCCTGACCAAAAAAAGTGGCTGCACACAGGATACATGTTGAACGTGCTATATCAAAGATAAAGACATTTTAAATTGTGTCAGAGAGGATCCCTAACATAAGGTTGACAAACATCAACTAGGTCTGGTATGTTGTGAGCATGCTGTCTAACTTCCAGCCAAGAATACCATTACCCGATAGCTCAAGCCACAACCAATGGGGTAGTCCTTTCCACCTACTGCTACCTGTATAGGGGTCTGGTTAACGATTGTAGCTCATAGGTGTGCCTCTCATTCCTCTCAGTGTCTTATATATTTCCTCACTGATTCCTGACTCTTTCCTAAAGGCAGAAAGATACATGTTACGGTTAACTGTGTTTTGCATAGTATTAACTATTCACTGTAGAAATCGGATGTTGTGCCTAGGCTATTATTCTTTCACATCAAACTGCATGACGGTGCAACTTTTTTTTTTACAATAAACTGTGAATGAGCTCCATTTTGCCTTTATTACCAAATGTATCTGTGTTTTTATTGTGCTTTGAAACTACCTGTTAGGAGTGTAGGTGGGGATCACTGGTCTCCGTTTGCGTTACAGTTTGGCTTTTGCCACCAATGCTACTCATTGAATAGATGTAGTAGCCTGCCTGTCAATAGAGTTACATAAATGACACAGCTGTCGGGTCTAGCTACTGGCCTACACAGTGGCTTTGACATATGCAAATCCAATGTCTGCCTGACTTTAGCCCTGCCCCACCCACTCAGTATACCGGGTGAGTGAGAGAGCTCGTATACTGCGTTACACCACTAGCCTAAACTAAAATGTATCAGCAATAGTAGTAATCATGGATTATCGTCATAGTTCTTGTAATCTTCAATCAAGTCAACTGTAAGTAATGCTTGAGAGTAGCTAGCTAACGTTATATATAGCTAATGCTTGCATCACCATGGAGGTCTAAGGTAAATGTGTACCTCATGAACGTACTTTTCCACTGCATATTGTAACCCTCTCTGTCTGCTTCTAGATGAAATATTTGTGTTATCTTTAAAAAACAGGTCTATTACCTGCTGTGGTAAATTTGACAATTGAACTTGAGCTCCCCCCGCGGCCTAGCCCCTTTCGTGACTGTTAAGCAAGGCTTGCATCACAGTCAGGAAAGGGGCTACCTGCGGCCATCGTCAACAGTCATTCACGGTCTACTTTGTTTGTCCGACTTTTCAAAGGGGGCGTGGCTTAGCGATATGTCTATTGTTTGATCGCGATTTCCAGTATTGGTGTCCATCTGGTCCACGACATAATCCGGCACAACACATGCATCAAGTGCCCTGGACACGTTTCAATGTGATCGAGTGAAACTCTAGGCTTCCCTGGACAAAAAATCTCCGCCCGGTGGGATTTAAATGTAACACACAAATGTAGCACTCTCGATACTGCCACCTAGCAGGATCTGGCCGGTACTGCACCCCCGGGGTCCCAGTATGCCTTTTAACGGCAACATACAGGTCCGTGAGATTGAATAGAATATTAAAATCGAAAAAAAGCTAAAACGATCCAATAACGTGTATATACGTGGATGGCGCAGAAAGTGTTAATACCTCAACCACCGCTTGCTCAGAGACACATTTTCTAGACGTCTCTTGTCTCCATCAAAGAGAGAACGGGAGGGGAAACCAGTCTAATCTCAGGCGGGAAGAGGCGGGTACAGGAAGCAAAACAAAAGGCGCTCACTATGCAGCTGTGATCAGTAACGACACGCTGCTGTGATGACATGAACATCCATCCTGCTCAGTCATCTTCTGAAGATCATGAGGCGAGCATGTGAGCGCACACACACACACACACGCACACGCACACACACACGCACACATTCCCCGTCCACCACAAGCTTGACCTTTAAAGATTATATAAATGTTGTCTTTGAACATAATAATAGTATATATATATAATAATATAATATATATATATATATATATATATATATATATATATATATATATATATTTCAAATAAGTAAAATATCTAGGGTTCTCTCTCCTGATCAGTGATGCTACAGATTACTTGTAAAAGTAATCTGATTACTGATTACTGATTACTCCTTTAAAAAGTAATCTAGTTACTTTACTGATTACTCGATTATCAAAGTAACTTAGTTACTTTGAAAGTAACTAGGTTACTAAGTCGTCGCCGTCCCCCCTGCTGCTGCCACAACATAGGAATGACAATAGTTTTTTTTTAAATAATGCTTTATTGAAAGTGCATAATGTCATAAATCATGATTGGCTGCTCAGACAGGTCATCATGAGACGTCATCAGCCATCAAGCCATATAAGGTCGCAGCTGTTCACCGCTCAGGCACTCCATCCATTCTGAGACAACGGACTCAGTGCGTACTCCGCAAGTCACGCGTAACAGGAATCTCTCACTCACTCTCTCACTCTCTCTCAAGTAGCCAAATTACACTATAAAACGAACTGGATAGTTGATTTAACTTCATGCTTAAGCTATTCTAAAATCAGCTATAAGCGTAAACATGTGTGTGTGGCTGTGTGTGTGCGTGCGCGAGCACACGTTCCATCTCCGGTCTGGGTTCTGGATAGGTAGCTGACTGTACCCCTGGCTCTCTTATCAGCATTATGAGATAGTAACTAAATAGTAACGCACAGCCACTGTAACTGTAATCAGATTACTGGCTTGTAAAAAGTAACAAGTTAGATTACTATTTACTGAAAAAAGTAATCAGATTAGAGTAAATCACTGCTCCTGATTGGATAGGTAGATCAACAGTGGACCAGGTAACACTACTGTCTCAAGACATCGAGGACAGCTTTGAGGCTAATGAGAAAGCGGGGGTAGTGTACCTGGACCTGACTGCCGCGTACGATACTGTCTGGCACCGTGGACTCCACCTGAAGCTGATGAGGATGGTACCTGATCGGCATATGGTGAAGTTTATCATGGAGATGTTGTCTAACCGCAGTTTTGTCCTACACATCAGCGATTGCCAGCGCAGCAGGCTCAGAAGACTGAGGAACGGTGTCCCACAGGGGTCAGTCCTTTCTCCGATGCTGTTTAATATTTACATCTACGATCTCCCAGTCACAGCATCCAGAAAGTACGGCTATGCGGACGATCTTGCCATCATGCTGAGAAAACCCACATGGAAGGCACTGGAGGATGGTCTTAACCAAGACATGGACATCCTAGTAGCCTATCTACAAAAGTGGCGCCTACAGCTCAGCACCAGCAAGACCGTTACAGCAGCATACCATCTCTGCAACAGAGACGCCAAGAGGGAACTGGAGGTATATGCTGACCACAAGCGTCTGGAGTCCCAGCAAGCCCCTAAATACCTTGGCGTGCGTCTGGATCGGACACTGTCCTTCAAACAACACCTCGAAGATGTCAGGGCAAAGACAACATCAAGGGTTGCGCTGATCCGACGCCTCGCAGGTACAACCTGGGGAGCCACTGCCAAGACCCTTCGGATATCCACTCAAGCCCTGGTCTTTTCGGCAGCGGAGTACTGTGCCCCAGTCTGGAGCAGAAGCCCACACGTTAAAAAAGTTGATGCGGCTACTAACAACGCCCTCCGGATCATCACTGGATGCCTGAAGGCTACACCCGTCTTCCTGCTGCCAGTCCTTGCAGGAATCGCACCAGCTGGCCTACAACGAGAGGCTGCCACTCTCGCCCTAGCAAGGAAGGCAGTGAAGCATGACTGGCACATCCTACACAACACCACAACAACAACAGCACCTATGAGCAGACTCAAGTCCCGCCACCCCTACAACAAGGTGGCACAAGAGATGCTCCGTTCCACCACGGAGGACCTATCCAGAAATGGATGGCTGGCGGCAGCCTGGAAGAGAGAGTGGGAGAGTGCTGGGCCAACCCGTATCCACCACTACATCTGGGATCCAGGAGATGGCGCCACAGGAGACGATCTTCCACGCCGGCAATGGGTTCTGCTGAACCGTTTAAGATCTGGGGTTGGTCGCTTTAAAGCATCCTTAAAGAAGTGGGGCCTGGCAGACAGCGCTGCATGTGAGTGTGGAGACCCTGAGCAGACTGTTGACCACATCCTGACCATCTGCCCCCTATACAAACCACCCTCGGAAGCCAGCCTCTTTGATGTGGGACCAGAGTTAAGGGCATGGCTACAAGATACAGAGTTGGACCTCTGACGTTACACGAAAGAAGAAAGATCTTCTGAAGATCATGAGGCGAGCATGTGAGCGCACACACACACACACACGCACACGCACACGCACACACACACGCACACATTCCCCGTCCACCACAAGCTTGACCTTTAAAGATTATATAAATGTTGTCTTTGAACATAATAATAGTATATATATATAATAATATAATATATATATATATATTTCAAATAAGTAAAATATCTAGGGTTCTCTCTCCTGATCAGTGATGCTACAGATTACTTGTAAAAGTAATCTGATTACTGATTACTGATTACTCCTTTAAAAAGTAATCTAGTTACTTTACTAATTACTCGATTAAACTAGGTTACTAAGTCGTCGCCGTCCCCCCTGCTGCTGCCACAACATAGGAATGACAATAGTTTTTTTTTAAATAATGCTTTATTGAAAGTGCATAATGTCATAAATCATGATTGGCTGCTCAGACAGGTCATCATGAGACGTCATCAGCCATCAGGCCATATAAGGTCGCAGCTGTTCACCGCTCAGGCACTCCATCCATTCTGAGACAACGGACTCAGTGCGTACTCCGCAAGTCACGCGTAACAGGAATCTCTCACTCACTCTCTCACTCTCTCTCAAGTAGCCAAATTACACTATAAAACTAACTGGATAGTTGATTTAACTTCATGCTGAAGCTATTCTAAAATCAGCTATAAGCGTAAACATGTGTGTGTGGCTGTGTGTGTGCGTGCGCGAGCACACGTTCCATCTCCGGTCTGGGTTCTGGATAGGTAGCTGACTGTACCCCTGGCTCTCTTATCAGCATTATGAGATAGTAACTAAATAGTAACGCACAGCCACTGTAACTGTAATCAGATTACTGGCTTGTAAAAAGTAACAAGTTAGATTACTATTTACTGAAAAAAGTAATCAGATTAGAGTAAATCACTGCTCCTGATTGGATAGGTAGATCAACAGTGGACCAGGTAACACTACTGTCTCAAGACATCGAGGACAGCTTTGAGGCTAATGAGAAAGCGGGGGTAGTGTACCTGGACCTGACTGCCGCGTACGATACTGTCTGGCACCGTGGACTCCACCTGAAGCTGATGAGGATGGTACCTGATCGGCATATGGTGAAGTTTATCATGGAGATGTTGTCTAACCGCAGTTTTGTCCTACACATCAGCGATTGCCAGCGCAGCAGGCTCAGAAGACTGAGGAACGGTGTCCCACAGGGGTCAGTCCTTTCTCCGATGCTGTTTAATATTTACATCTACGATCTCCCAGTCACAGCATCCAGAAAGTACGGCTATGCGGACGATCTTGCCATCATGCTGAGAAAACCCACATGGAAGGCACTGGAGGATGGTCTTAACCAAGACATGGACATCCTAGTAGCCTATCTACAAAAGTGGCGCCTACAGCTCAGCACCAGCAAGACCGTTACAGCAGCATACCATCTCTGCAACAGAGACGCCAAGAGGGAACTGGAGGTATATGCTGACCACAAGCGTCTGGAGTCCCAGCAAGCCCCTAAATACCTTGGCGTGCGTCTGGATCGGACACTGTCCTTCAAACAACACCTCGAAGATGTCAGGGCAAAGACAACATCAAGGGTTGCGCTGATCCGACGCCTCGCAGGTACAACCTGGGGAGCCACTGCCAAGACCCTTCGGATATCCACCCAAGCCCTGGTCTTCTCGGCAGCGGAGTACTGTGCCCCAGTCTGGAGCAGAAGCCCACACGTTAAAAAAGTTGATGCGGCTACTAACAACGCCCTCCGGATCATCACTGGATGTCTGAAGGCTACACCCGTCTTCCTGCTGCCAGTCCTTGCAGGAATCGCACCAGCTGGCCTACGACGAGAGGCTGCCACTCTCGCCCTAGCAAGGAAGGCAGTGAAGCATGACTGGCACATCCTACACAACACCACAACAACAACAGCACCTATGAGCAGACTCAAGTCCCGCCACCCCTACAACAAGGTGGCACAAGAGATGCTCCGTTCCACCACTGAGGACCTATCCAGAAATGGATGGCTGGCGGCAGCCTGGAAGAGAGAGTGGGAGAGTGCTGGGCCAACCCGTATCCACCACTACATCTGGGATCCAGGAGATGGCGCCACAGGAGACGATCTTCCACGCCGGCAATGGGTTCTGCTGAACCGTTTAAGATCTGGGGTTGGTCGCTTTAAAGCATCCTTAAAGAAGTGGGGCCTGGCAGACAGCGCTGCATGTGAGTGTGGAGACCCTGAGCAGACTGTTGACCACATCCTGACCATCTGCCCCCTATACAAACCACCCTCGGAAGCCAGCCTCTTTGATGTGGGACCAGAGTTAAGGGCATGGCTACAAGATACAGAGTTGGACCTCTGACGTTACACGAAAGAAGAAAGATCTTCTGAAGATCATGAGGCGAGCATGTGAGCGCACACACACACACAGACGCACACGCACACGCACACACACACGCACACATTCCCCGTCCACCACAAGCTTGACCTTTAAAGATTATATAAATGTTGTCTTTGAACATAATAATAGTATATATATATAATAATATAATATATATATATATATTTCAAATAAGTAAAATATCTAGGGTTCTCTCTCCTGATCAGTGATGCTACAGATTACTTGTAAAAGTAATCTGATTACTGATTACTGATTACTCCTTTAAAAAGTAATCTAGTTACTTTACTAATTACTCGATTAAACTAGGTTACTAAGTCGTCGCCGTCCCCCCTGCTGCTGCCACAACATAGGAATGACAATAGTTTTTTTTTAAATAATGCTTTATTGAAAGTGCATAATGTCATAAATCATGATTGGCTGCTCAGACAGGTCATCATGAGACGTCATCAGCCATCAGGCCATATAAGGTCGCAGCTGTTCACCGCTCAGGCACTCCATCCATTCTGAGACAACGGACTCAGTGCGTACTCCGCAAGTCACGCGTAACAGGAATCTCTCACTCACTCTCTCACTCTCTCTCAAGTAGCCAAATTACACTATAAAACGAACTGGATAGTTGATTTAACTTCATGCTGAAGATATTCTAAAATCAGCTATAAGCGTAAACATGTGTGTGTGACTGTGTGTGTGCGTGCGCGAGCACACGTTCCATCTCCGGTCTGGGTTCTGGATAGGTAGCTGACTGTACCCCTGGCTCTCTTATCAGCATTATGAGATAGTAACTAAATAGTAACGCACAGCCACTGTAACTGTAATCAGATTACTGGCTTGTAAAAAGTAACAAGTTAGATGACTATTTACTGAAAAAAGTTATCAGATTAGAGTAAATCACTGCTCCTGATTGGATAAAGTGGGAAGGGATACCAGAAAATGTATGTTCCGTTTACTGCAGAGCAGGAGGGACTAGGAGACCCATGTTACTGACCAGACAGTCAGTGATGGCTGTCAGAATGTATACCTATTTTAACAAGAAAATACCTTAAAAACTTAAACACTCCACACCTTCTCGTGGCTAATCCTAAAGTATCGTTTCACTCGGATAAACCTGATCCAGACGCTAGCTGCTGATGAAGAGGTACGTTCTGTACACTCTCTCCGTGAGAGACTACTCGTCTCGGGGCGCCACATTCATCACACTTACAGGAGTACTGATCTGGGATGACCTGACCACATATAGACCTCACTATGACTTATGAGCCAATCTGGTCTCAGATCAGCGGTCCTACTTTAAGATAAAATAAGAAGATATAAAAACAGGCTCGCTCGAGCTCGCTCTGTGTGTCTCGGGAATAATGGAGCTGTCATCTCGTACGACCCGCGTTGACCGTTGACACTCGGGAGGCCTCGTAAAAGGCCATTGTATCGCGCGTCGCCGTGGCGACACAGCTTTATGTAAACAATTCGCTTTTTGCTGCTTCATGGCGTCGCTATTTCCTCGCTGCCTCGTCCGAAGTGGAATGTCTGGATGTCTGTCTCATAACGTCTGTCTCATACGTCTCACTCATAACGTCTGTCTCATAATGTCTGTCTCTTAACGTCTGTCTCATAACGTCTGTCTCATAATGTCTTTCTCATAACGTCTGTCTCATATAACGTCTGTCTCATAATGGCTGTCTCATAATGTCTGTCTCATAACGTCTGTCTCATAACGTCTGTCTCATAATGTCTGTCTCATAATGTCTGTCTCATAACGTCTGACTCATAATGTCTGTCTCATAATGTCTGTCTCTTAACGTCTGTCTCGTAATGACTGTCTCATAATGGCTGTCTCATAATGTCTGTCTCTTAACGTCTGTCTCATAATGTCTGTCTCATAACGTCTGTCTCATAACGTCTGTCTCATAATGTCTGTCTCATAACGTCTGTCTCATATAATGTCTGTCTCATAATGGCTGTCTCATAATGTCTGTCTCATAACGTCTGTCTCATAACGTCTGTCTCATAATGTCTGTCTCATAATGTCTGTCTCATAACGTCTGACTCATAATGTCTGTCTCATAATGTCTGTCTCTTAACGTCGGTCTCGTAATGTCTGTCTCATAATGTCTGTCTCATAATGTCTGTCTCTTAACGTCTGTCTCATAATGTCTGTCTCATGTCTGTCTCATGTCTGTCTCATAATGTCTGTCTCATAACGTCTGTCTCATAATGTCCGTCTCATAACGTCTGTCTCTTATGGTCAGTCTCCTAATATCTGTTTCTTAATTTCTGTCTCATAACGTCTGTCTCATAATGTATGTCTCATAATGTCTGTCTCATAACGTCTGTCGCTTAATGATAACTTGATAGCTTTCCTGTCAATTGCTGTACCTGCAAGTAAAGTCAAGTGTTCCTTTATGGGGGGGGGGGGGGTGTACAGGTAGGATAGGTACTAATAATAATAGAACATAGAACAAAGTGCAAGTAGTAATGATAATACTACTTGTAATAATAATAATAATACTACAGTACTAGTAGTGAACAGTAGTGAGTGGCAGGATTCAGTCACAATAGTAATAGTGAGGACTGTATACATGGTCCAAACACACTGCACCAGAGTCTGTGCAGTGTTTATTAATAAGAGTCAGACAGTCCTAACAGTGTTTATTATTAAGAGTCAGATAGTCCTAACAGTGTTTATTATTAAGAGTCAGAAAGTCCTAACAGTGTTTATTATTAAGAGTCAGAAAGTCCAAACAGTGTTTATTATTAACACTTTGACTGCCGGGAGCCGTCTTTAGACGTCTTTGCTGGCCATGCTAAAGTTGCCGGGGGACGCTGTACGTCGTCTTTATATCAATATTTCAAAAATCTGCGATCGGATTCATAATGTCCCTCCGCTGGCCTGAGATACACCAGCAGGACCCACTGAGCTCTCTGGCGGTTCAGGAGCGCCATCTGGTGGCCGATCGCGCAACCGCTTAACAGGAAGCGCAGTAGAGGTTGTGCTAGATGTCCGTATTGCTTCCGGCCACTCGGGATAGGTTCCGGCACTCTAGCTCGTCACACTACATAGCGATCGATTGCCAATAACTCGATAAACAACATGATTTGGACGTATATACCATTATACAAGCTGGAGATGGACCGGGTAATAATATATCCCATAATGATAAAATTTCTACTCGACGATGATCGCCCAACGGCGCGCGGAGACTGGGGTGAGTTTCAGCGTGTAACGTTACCGTCTTCGATAATAACTGATATTATCAACATTTGACCCACATTAGATGATTGGTATAACGCTGCCCACGGAATTATAAACGCCCCCTCGCCCATCCGGTCAACATCAGATGACGTGTAGTAACTTCTAGAAGTACGTCTAGTTGGAATTTTTTATATCGCGCTGATTGCCATCAAACTGTATTTCATCATCAATATAATGCATTTGGGGCTATATATCACGTTCTGGAGAAAGCTGCAGAAAGAGATGAAAACATACTTATACATTAGACCATACTTTACTATGAATATGTGAATGAAAAAGTTTAACGTTGCTACACAATGAACAATACATATAGGACTTTGAATGGGCCCTAATAATGGCAATGTAGCAATAGAATTTAAAAAGTTATAGCCCTGCAAAGAAGGGGACTTTCTCCATAGACAAATAGCGCTGGCAATCTATGGTATATCATTAATTTAACCTTAGGCAACCAAAGTGTTAAGAGTCAGATAGTCCTAACAGTGTTTATTATTAAGAGTCAGAAAGTCCTAACAGTGTTTATTATTAAGAGTTAGATAGTCCTAACAGTTTATTATTAAGAGTCAGACAGTCCTAACAGTGTTTATTATTAAGAGTCAGACAGTCCTAACAGTGTTTATTATTAAGAGTCAGATAGTCCTAACAGCAGGGCCGTCTCAGGGGGTGTGCGAGTAGTGTGGTCGCACAGGGCCTCGCGGGAAGGGGGGCCTTGCAACAATTTAAATTTTTTTTTGCGAGGCCCCCCGTCCCGCGAGGCCCTTTTTCATCACATAAGTAAAATCTAGTTTTGCTTATATGCTTATATATTTCACATTAGACACGTTTGTAGAATGTGTCTGACTTGTTCCGGGCTCTGCGGCTCTGCAGATATACTATTGGAGCTCTGTGGCTCTGCATACACTATTGGAGCTATGCGGCTCTGCAGCAGATATACTATTGGTTTCAACAAGGGGAGGGGTTACAGGTAAGGTACTAGTCGGCCGGCGTGCGTCTCAGTCTGACTATTTCCACGGGAGTGCATGCAGCATTGGAGGTTATGCCAGCCAAGACGAAGATGACGGTCGTTCGGCAGATGGACTGAAGATAAAAGTTGTTGCATTGCATGTTAGAAAGTTCAGTCAGGCTAGCCATGTCGGCTTAGCTAAAGGCAGGGACAGCTAATTAGCTTTAGCTACGGTATCGAGTGCCAACGTGTGGTTCAGTCGGGCTAGCCATGTCGGCTAGTAGCTTAGCTACTAGAGAGAGCGCGCGTAGCTAGAGAGAGAGCGCGTGCACTGTGCAGCATTGAAGGTTATGCTAAGATGAAGAGGACGGTCGTTCAGCAGATGAACTTCGTCAACTCCATTATCTCCTTCCTCTTGGACGTTTGGAGTTTTTAATGCAATATATTCTATTCCCGCCGTGGAGATATCTCTCACTCTCTCTAGGGCCGGCTAGCTATCGTGGCTAACGTTATGTTGGCTAACGTTATGTGGAGCCAGCGGGCCGGCTAGCTATCGTAGCTGACGTTCTGTTGGACCAGCGGGCCGGCTAGCTATCGTAGCTAACCTTATGTTGAGCTAGCGGGCCGACTAGCTATCGTAGCTAATGTTATGTTGAGCTAGCGGGCCGGCTAACTATCGTAGCCAACGTTATGTTGAGCTAGCGGGCCGGCTAGCTGTCGTAGACGTTATGTTGAGCCAAGCGGGCCGGCTAGCTACCGTAGCTAACGTTATATTGAGCCAAGCGGGCCGGCTAGCTGTCGTAGCTAACGTTATATTGAGCCAAGCGGGCCAGTTAGCTGTCGTAGCTAACGACGTTCTGTCGAGCTAGCGTCAGTACCTGGCCACTCTATTTGCAGTTAGCCTCTTTAGCTGATGTCGGCCGTTGGCTCCTTGCTACTTTGTTTTATCTGGTATAGACCCTCTTCTCTTTGGATTTAAGTGTTGATCTTTGTCCTTTTGGATCTATGTATATTCATGTTGCCTTTGTGAAGTTATCTTTTCCTTCTGTTTTGTTCTTCCATTAAAAGTTGAATATCCTTTAGGGGCTCATCTTAGCTGTCTTGCTTATCTCTCTCTCTCTCTGTCTGGACCACAGACCCATCTCTATCTCTCTCTCTCTCTCTCTCTCTCTCTCTCTCTCTCTCTCTCTCTCTCTCTCTCTCTCTCTCTCTCTCTCTCTCTCTCTCTCTCTCTCTCTCTCTCTCTCTGAGCATTGCATTGCTTATAGTTGTCAATTGTGTCGGTCAGTTCATTGCAATTTTTCCTTCAGTCACATTTAGTTTTATCCTGCACCTGGCCTAAAACAGGTTGGATGTGCACACAGCTGCTCTACTGTGTTTGTAGCAGAGCAACCATACCTGAAGCCTTGTAAACAAAGACATCAACACTAGAGTGTGTACTTCTATCTACACAGTACAGCCAAAGCATTCCCATTGCTAGGCAAAAACTCCACCTGTTTTCTACACTGCTTCTTCCCTTGCTGGATTTTCTGCATTACTGCCACTTGTACATGTGTGTTGTGGAGAAATTTGTACAGTGTTACAAAGCGATAACACTGTATATTGACTGTAGAACGGGAACTCTCTCTCGCTCTCTCTCTCTCTCTCTCTCTCTCGCCCTGCTGGTCTCTGACAAGAACAAGTTACAGGTTGAAAAAACCCTCAGCTCAGAACTAGGCAAAATCTGCATATGGCTCGCTGATAACAAACACATGGGCAAAACAGAGTCCATTCTCTTCGGTTCAAATAACAAACTCAGCAAGACCGACGGCTTCTCAGTTACAGTGGGTGACAATATTGTCACAAGGAAAGAAGATATTACCTACCTGGGTTCCATCCTAGAGGCAAATCTTTCCTGTGACAAAATGGCTTCCAATGTAATAAAAAAAGTCAACCAACAAACAAGATTCTTGTACCGGATCTCCTCACTGGTAAACAAGAATACCCTGAAGACTCTGGCAGGAGCACTCATTCTAGGGTACTACGACTATGCATGCACCTCATGGTACCAAAGCACCTCAAAGGAGCTAAAAACAAAATTACAAACATCTCAAAACAAACTGGTCAGACTACTGCTTGACCTTACTCCTAGAACCCACCTCACCCCTGCCCACTTTGACAACCTAGGATGGCTTAGAGAAGTGGTTCTCAACTGGTATAGCCTCGGGACCCAACATTTTCCTTAGTCATTAAGTTGCGACCCACATTTTTGAACCACTATGATTTATTTCTATTTGTTTTGTTGCAGTAATACACAATCTTTCATGCACTGTTAAAAACATGAAATAAACACAAAAAAGTGCAACAAAAGTGCAACTAGGGCTAAAAACCCAATGAAATAAAATAATAATAAATAATTTATGCTTCTTAGCAGATTTCTTAGCTTAACATAACAGACCTAAGTTTGGGGGAACGAATGGGATAACTGGGGTTGCAACAAAAGTGCAACTACGGCTAAAAACCCAATGAAATAAAATAATAATAATAATAATAATAATAATAATAATAATAATAATAATAATAATAATAATAATAATAATAATAATAATAATAATAATAATAATAATAATAATAATAATAATAATAATAATAATAATAATAATAATAATAATAATAATAATAATAATAATAATAATAATAATAATAATAATAATAATAATAATAATAATACTAATAATAATAATAATAATAATAATAATAATAATAATAATAATAATAATAATAATAATAATAATAATAATAATAATAATAAATAATGTGCTTTTTAGCAGACTTCTTAGCTTAACATAACAGACCTACAGTAAGTTTGGGGGAACTAAAGAAATAACTGGGGTTGCAACAAAAGTGCAACTACGGCTAAAAACACAATGCAATCAAATAATGATAATAATAAATAATATATCCTTCTTAGTTTAACATCCCAGGGAACTAATGGTGTTTGCTCCTGACAAGAGTCTCAAAGTCTGGGGTGATGGTAGACAAAGCAACTCTGAGGTCATGCTCAATGTCCAATCTGTTCCTCTGCTTTGTCTTCAGCTGGAACAGAAGCCACTTTCACAAAGATAGGTAGTAAAAAAAAAATATATATATATAAAAAAAAAATATATATATAAAAAATATATATATATATCTTTTTTTTACACACACATCCGCGACCCACCAGTTGAGAAACACTGGCTTAGAGTAGACGACAGAGTACAGCAACTTGCAATGGGCCTGGTCTACAAGATACACTACACGACCAAGATACCAATGTACATGTCAAAATACTTCCCAAAGGTCAGTGAATACCACGATCACAACACCAGAGGGAGCTCCACAAATCATGTTAAACCCAGATTCGGCTCAAACAAGGGACTAAACACGTTTCGCAATTATGCCACATCAATGTGGAACGCCCTACCCAAAGCTGTAAAGGAATGTGAATCACTACCCACTTTCAAAAACCCTCTCAAAAAACACCTACGGGAGACTGCAATTCTAAACTGGCCCCTGTAAATGTCCTAACACAACCCCCCCAATGTACAGTAAATGACCAAGTATGGTCTTGTCAATATTCCAATGTACAGTTTTGCTTGTTCAGTTGTACAGTGTACCCCCCCCACTCCTCCTACCCAACCCGTCAGCTCCGAGTCCAGGCAGACAGACAGAAGAGTCAGACAGTCCTAACAGTTCTCAAGTTCACCAGCAATTGGCAGCAGTCCGTGCCGATGGATGTGGAGCCTGATCGTTGGGTAAGTACAACAAGTTATAAGGGTGGTGGAGTTTTGGTGTTTTGGTAATTTCATGCCTCAAAAGAAACCTATTTTAGCAGACAGATGAGGTGGCGCAGCAGGAGGGGTTGGGGGGTGTTTGTGTGTGGTGTGTGTGGTGTGTGTGTGTGTGTGTGTGTGTGTGTGTGTGTGTGTGTGTGTGTGTGTGTGTGTGTGTGTGTGTGTGTGTGTGTGTGTGTGTGTGTGTGTGTGTGTGTGTGTGTGTGTGTGTGTGTGTGTGTGTGTGTGTGTGTGTTGCACAGTACAGTTTTGGTGTCCATTTTGTTATAAAATCATCCGCTCGCTCAGACCTCATCTAATGGCAGACGCTGGCACTCTAAGCTGTTGTGGTGACAGTGATATACTGCAGGAACATCTGTCCCAATCCCAACAAAAATGTTCTTTATGGATGTTAGACGATGCATCTCATCCCGCTTTGAAGTAAATCCTTCAACCGAATGGAGGCTTTTAATCAGTTAATCACAACAAGCTATTTCAGTAATATACACTCCTGTTTATTGAGTTCACGTGTTTCAGTCAACAACATGCACAGAAAACCTGATGGTGAAAAGGAATCCCATAAGAGTTATTCATCCGGACTAAAAAAAGAGGAAAGCTAAAAGTGACAGAAGACTAAAATCCTCGCAGTCGAGCAGAAATGTAATTCAATCTAATTAACATGCATGATGTTGTGGTGTCTTCTTACTTTCTTCAACACACAAGATAAGATAAGATATTCCTTTATTGACTGAATAAACTACTACTACTATCCCCTTGGGGAAATTCGGGCGTCATACTGTAGCAACATGGCGGAGGGGGGAGGGGAGGTACAGGCATGGGCAGGGTAATAGTAGAAAGACATAAATATAATAGGTAATACAATTTGATCTGAATATAAAAATACGAGAAAGATAAACAGTGTAAATAATATAAGTAACTCTGAAATATAAAAATATGAGAAAAATAAACATTGTAAACAAAAGTGCAGATGAGGGTCTGTAACTGAGAGGGCATATACCATCATCTCGCACCTTGTTGCCCATAAGCGCATGTCCAGAGTTCATTATATATTGTTTACACTGCCTTTCTATTCTATTTAAATTTGTACTTCTCCACTGTACTATAATTCTGCAACCTGTACCTGTATGTCTTCTACTACCTGTACTGCCCCTCCCCCCTCCCCCATGATGCTATGATACCGAATTTCCCCAAGGGGATCAATAAAGGAATATCTTATCTTAACTTAACTTAAGCCCCATTGGTTAAATTATACCTTTGAAAGGCAGACAGAGATCAAATCAATTCAAGCGGTTTATTCGTCACATACATACCAGAGCACACAGTGAAATGCGGGTGGTCATGCCTGCATCGATTGTGCAATAATACTAATAATAAAATAGACATAAAAAACAGGTAATAAGAAGTCATAAGATGTGCATGATAAAAGTAGACATGCTAATACAATATACAGTTTCAACTCTGTCACTATGCTATACTTACTATAATCTAAACTATACTATACAAGAACCACATCGGTTCTTTCCTTTAAAGTGACCTTTCCATTTTGTTTAAAGTGACATTTTGTTTATTCATCACATACATACCAGGGCATACAGTGAAATGCGGTTGGCCATGCCCACTACGATTGTGCAATAAAACAATAGTAATAGTAATAATAATAAAAATATAATGTACATGTACCGGTACACAACAATACAATTCTTCTATGTCCCTATGCTATACTTGCGGTTACTAACTATACTATCAAGTCAAGTCAAGAGTTATATTTGTCACGGCATACAAGTATACAGTGAAATGCGGGGGGTCTTGCCCGCACCGATTGCGCATAATACAATAAGAATCCAATAGGATGAGAATGTGACATTTGTGCAATAATACAAGTAATAAGAGTGAGACATATCAGGTATATGTACATGAGTTTTACAAAGCTTTACATCTATTTACTATACAAGAACCACTCTCGTTCTTGTTTAATTTTTTTAAAGTGACCATGAGTGTGAGCATGTGCAGCATGAGTGTGTGTGTTCATGTTAAAGTGACTGCTAGTGTGTGAGCGTGTACAGTGTGTGTATTGTGTGTGTGCTCATGTGTGCTTTTGTGTGGATAGTTCAGTGTTCAAGACACTGATGACCTGGGGGAATGCCATCAATATGCACTATGCAACAAGTTATTTTCTAAAGTGTCTTTTTCAAAGTGACCTATGGTGCGTTTGTGTGTGTGTGTGTCTCTCTGTTCTTATTGCGTGTATCGGAATGCTCTCTACATCCATGTGTCTTCTCCATGTGGTATATCTAACATCGTACAGTCTTGTTCTGAGGTTCTCTAGATGTTGGGAGCAGGCATGTGATGTCTTTTTGCGGCATCAGAACAGTATTGTCTTAAAATCTCCTTTTTTTGTGGAAGCAGTCATCTCCTGTAACAGCTCGTGTTCTCTCTGAACAAGGGCCAGATGTTTTAACTGCACCTGGATGAATGAATGAATGAATGAAAACGTTATTTAACAGATTGCAGAATGGGTACAACACAGTACAGCTCAATACACACAATTGTTAAGGGGATGCAGACCAGAGAAAGACGTTTGTCTTGTTTACATCAGGGTCCCCCATTTTCAATTCATAGTGACATTTATGACATACACGTAACACGACATACATGACATACAGGTATAGTACTGTAACATTTGTGACATAATGATATGCAAATATACAGTACTGTTACCCAGAGATCCTAACAGAAAATATATACATAATGGGGAGGAGACTGTACATTAGTAGACTGTACACGTCTGAAGTTTATCCACCTGCAGCTTCTCTGGCTTCCTCGCGGCTTGACTCAATTGGTGATTGTTGGTGTAGCATTGAGAACACAGATCTGTCCTGGGTTTTGAGCTCATTATCTGCGGAAGAAGTGCTTTCCACAACCGAACAAAGGATCTCTGACCAACAACGCGATATCCTGAAAAGACAAGTGTTTTTGTTAGATTGGTAGAATAGAATAGAATATTTATTGACATTGTTGGTACAACGAAATGTAGTTTGGAGCATCACCACTGGCATACAAGCATACTGACATGTACTTTTTAATTTTCCCCACAGTGCAACCGTTTTAAAACTAATTTCAGATCTAATTGTTCCTACATGTTAACAATAGGGAAGAGAAACGTTACCTTTTGTGTTATATTATCCCGAATAATAAGCGTTCTTAAAGAAATGCATACAGAACTATGAACCTTGAACCCCAGATCCCTTCAGGAAGTGTAGTTTTCCAAGAATTCCAACGTTAGCGATGTGCATTACAAAATGGCCGCAAAAAGGCTACAATTCCCAAAATATCCAAAATGGACGCCCTCGCGGGTAGAATGGCCAAATCGAAAATTTTAAACTATCTAGACACGTTTAAACTATTGCTAAACTAACGTATTGATGATAATATACATTCTACATGCCGTTGTGACATGTTCATGATGTTAATACTTAATTACGTTTGAAATTAACATCGCTACTTTTCTGTCCTGTAGATCCGATTGTGGTTACACACCACACAAAACATACATCTACGTATACAATACAATATACAATCATAAATACACTTACCCTGGTGAATGTCAATATTTCTTCCTTCTCTTCCCCTGTTGAGAGCAGCTGACAAGCTCTGTGCGTCCATCGTTAACGTTAATTTCTCTGTGTGAAAGTTAGCTGGGCTCAGTGAATCTGAATATAAACACAGTGTGGGCGTACCTCTCAACGCGCAGACTATTCACATGCAAAAATTTACCAGCCCCCCTTGCTCCGTGCAGAGGACAGACTTCTGTCTCAAAACAGCCTTTTTTAAACACAGAATTCGTACAATTAGAGTTATTATATCTGTTCGCTGTTATACTAAATATGTTCTTCAACACTCAAACTGTAATTATATATATATAAAAAAAGGAAAATAACAACAACAACAAAAAAGAATAAGAACCCAAGACACGACTTGTCGGCGCGGTCACATATACCATCGATAATCTAGCGTTTTTTTAAAAACTATTCATAAATAGGCCGAAAAATGACAACGTGTTTTGTGTATTCCAGTAAAGCGTGATTCCTGCAGAATCTTTAAAAAATTTCTGAAAGTTTAAAAAAAACAGCGTTTTTCAAAATGGTATGAAACGGAAATGAACTGATTAAAAAACAATCCGTTTCGACAATGTTGACTGCAAACAAGTCATTGATAAGCGACGGGTGTATTAGACACATAATTTAAGATATAGTTTGCAAATGTGATCGCCCTCCCATTGACTACAGCGCTGGCACTCAAGCGCTATTTCTGGCGCCCCCTGCTGGCACGCAAAGTGTTAAGCCTGAAGCTTTATTTTCTGAAAATCCGCCTAAAATACACACCTAAGTAAATGGTAGATTGCTCCACTTCTACAAGGTCCATTTGCATGTTCTTGATATCTATGGACATCTATGGACCTCAGTGAATGTATTCCCAGTGTCATAAATATTGTGTCTATTACTAGGCTTGCTTAAATTGTGATGAAACAAAGGAGAATATGAATGATTTTTCTTTGCATCTTTGACAGTGAATAACGTAAGGTTATGTATATAACCAAGTTCTATGAATACTGGTGACGCCCAGCGTCATTCTGCACTAACCTCAGTTCATGCCTAGCACTGAATAAAAAACTCCACAATGTACCTTTACATACTGACATCCATCTGGTCACACCCCTATCCGCTTACCTTCATAAGCAGGTGTGTGGTCACCTACTCGCCTCCTTCCCAAACTTTCACCACAAGGCGAGGTCAAGGGCCGCAGTGGCATCCTGACGCTGAGCGTCACCAGTATTCATAGAACTTGTTTATATACATAACCTTACGTTCTATTTCATTCTGGCTTCCGCTCAGCGTCATTCTGCACAAGAGGAGCTGAGCGGAAGCTCGACAAATGTACCCAGCTGAGGCCCCCCACAACCATCAGACCGGAGAGGTCCGAGCCCCCCCGACCCTCCCTAATGGAGGGATACCCTCCCTATTGAAGGACGGGAGGGAGACGGATCCGACCGTGCGAAGAGGAACTCGAACAACTCAACGCATTTCCGACTTCAAACTGGAAATGGTAACTACAGATGAGGTACTCAAAAAACTGAGCGCCCTCCAACCAAACAAGGCCACTGGCCATGACAACATCCCCTCCAAATTCCTCAGAGACTCAGCAGCAGCCATCACCCCAGTCATCACACACATAATAAACCTCTCCATAAAACAGGGACACGTCCCCAAGGACTTCAAAATTGCGAGAGTAACACCCCTGCACAAAAAGGGCAGCAAATTAGACCCGGGCAACTACCGCCCTGTTTCTATCCTTACATCCATCTCGAAAGTCATGGAAAAAATAGTATACGAACAGATCGAAAAGTACCTCGCGGAAAAAAATCTAATCTACGAATTCCAATCTGGCTTCAGAACATCCCACTCCACTGACACATGCCTTCTCTACTTGAACGACCACATCAAACAAGAGGTGGACGCGGGCAAATACTGCGGCATGGTCATGCTGGACCTACAAAAGGCCTTCGACACTGTCAATCACACCATTCTGATTGACAAGCTAAAAGCAATTGGTTTTGATTAGGGATGCTCGATATTGGCTTTTTTACCGATACCGATATTCCGATATTGTCCAACTCTTAATTTCGATACCGATACCGATACCGATATCAACCGATACCGATATATGCAGGGTTTCCCCCCAAAAAAACTGAATAATTTCAGGTAATTAATAATTTCACTGGATGCATTCAAAAGGCTTTCTAAATGTAAGCATTATCTGTGCAAAATATGATAATTAAAAAAGTAAAAATTAACATTACATATCTCTTGTTGTTGAATTAAACCAACATGCATACTTTTGACAATAAATAAAATAAGAATTGGTTCTTACTTGCTTGCCTGGGTAAATAAAGGTTAAATAAATGAAAAAAAAAAAAAAAATTGTTTTTTTTTTTTTTTTTTTGGTACCGATATTTTCCGATATCACATTTTACTGCCGATATCGGCCGATAATATCGGTCGGCCGATAATATCGGACATCCCTAGTTTTGATAGTTTATCAGTGAGCTGGATACAATCCTACCTGGAGGGGAGGGAACAGATGGTGGAGGTAAACGGTACCCTACCCCCCCCCCTCCCAGTGAGCTGTGGTGTTCCACAAGGAAGCATACTAGGACCGCTACTATTCCTAATTTATGCAAATGACATGTCGTCAGCATGTGACTGCAACTTGTTCCTGTTTGCGGACGACTCAGCCCTGCTGGTCTCTGACAAGAACAAGTTACAGGTTGAAAAAGCCCTCAGCTCGGAACTAGGCAAAATCTGCATATGGCTCGCCGACAACAAACTATCATCACACATGGGCAAAACAGAGTCCATTCTCTTCGGTTCAAATAACAAACTCAGCAAGACCGACGGCTTCTCGGTTACAGTGGGTGACAATATTATCACAAGGAAAGATGAAATTACCTACCTGGGTTCCATCCTAGAGGCTAATCTTTCCTGTGACAAAATGGCATTCAATGTAATAAAAAAAAGTCAACCAACGAACGCGATTCTTGTACCGGATCTCCTCTCTGGTAAACAAGAATACCCTGAAGACTCTAGCAGGAGCACTCATTCAAGGGTACTACGACTATGCTTGCACCTCATGGTACCAAAGCACCTCAAAGGCACTAAAAAACAAATTACAAACATCTCAAAACAAGCTAGTCAGACTACTGCTTGACCTGACTCCTAGAACCCACCTCACCCCTGCCCACTTTGACAACCTAGGATGGCTTAGAGTAGACGACAGAGTACAGCAACTTGCAATGGGCCTGGTCTACAAGATACACTACGCGACCAAGGTACCCATGTACATGTCAAAATACTTCCCAAAGGTCAAAACAAATCATGTAAAACCCAGATTCGGCTCAAACAAGGGACTAAACACGTTTCGCAATTATGCCACATCAATGTGGAACGCCCTACCTAAAGCTGTAAAGGAATGTGAATCACTACCCACTTTCAAAAACACTCTCAAAAAACACCTACGTGAGACTGCAATTCGAAACTGGCCCCTACAAATGTCCTAACCTAGTTGTACAGTAAATTACCAAGTAAGGCTTTGTCAGTATTCCAATGTACAGTGTAAAATGTGTGTGTGTCCCCTACCCAACCCCCCCCCCCCCACCTCCAATGTACAGCCCTCACACACCCACCCAACCCCACCCCACCCACCCAACCTCCTCCAATGTACAGTTTCTACGCCAAATGTATATACACTCTTTTTCTGGACACTTTTGTATCACAAACAGTACTGTATTTGCAAATCTGATATGTCATAAATGTATAGATGTAGCAGTACTGTCTATCTGTATGTCATGTATGTCATATATGTTATGATGAATTGAAAATGGGGGACCCTGATGTAAACAAGACGAAAGTCTTTCTCTGGTCTGCATCCCCTTAACAATTGTATGTATTGAGCTGTACTGTACTGTACCCATTCTGCAATCTATTAATACACTTTTCAATCAATCAATCAATCAACAGGGTGAGCAGACCGTGGCTTGACCCCACGACTATGCACACGCACAACCCGCATGCCACCAGGGAATGAACGGAAGGAACAACCCTTGTTACTGCCCCCAAAAATCACGGAGTCAAGAGCAAACTCAACCATGTGGCAAGGCCGTAGCAGCGGAGCGCGAAGGAAGACCCAGACCCCCTGAAGGGACTGGATCCCCTGGAAAAAAAGGGGCCCAGAGAGGTCAATGACGCCAAGCATCAAGACCTCACCAGGCGGTCACTTAGTGACACCGCCCCCCACATCGCCAGCGTATTCGGACAGGGCCCCTCCAAGAGCGGGCCCTTCCCCCCATTAGTACGCCGCCTGGCACACTGACCCTGCAACACAGGCAGTCAGCATGGCCGTAACTTTGAAGCACTCAAAAGGTTAACCATAACGGAAGCAGGCAGCGCACCGGGGAAACCAGGCAGCAGGCTGCAGACCCGAGCCTGGAGCACTGCGGACGAGACAGGCGCCAAAGGGGTCAACTGAAAACAGCACCCCGGCGGAAGGGGCGTATGCTGGCATTGTTGCGCACCATGACAAAGCCTCCATCAAAAAAAACCCACCAAGAGGGGTCGAGGCAGAGAAGGCTGACACGATTGGCAGACGTCATGAACGTGCAGGGGCACACTCAACCGGGTAACCCGGGAGTTGACTCTGCTCCAACACACCAGGGAATCAACCACCCTCTTGGTACCACATACGGTCGTTGTTCCTATAACCCCTCAAGAAAAAACTCCAAAACACACCTGCGGGTATACACCAGCTATACCGCAGTACAAGTGTTTCAGTTTCCAAAAAGGGTTATCCCAGGCCTACGGTTTCAACAAAACATTACTTCTGACCGGGCCCGGCGGCTTGGGAAGCACACAGGGTTACCAGAGGAGGTCCAGAAGACCACCCCAACAGCCCCCTCTTCGCCATGCGTGAGGGAGAAACGAAAGAAGGAGAACCAGCCCCTTTTATGATAGTGTCAGGTACAACGTGTACCCAACAAAGGGTCTCCATAACGCCTAACCCTGTGACACCCGGCCCGACCTGGCATTTTTCCCCCCGAAAAAAGCACAAGTCCCTCAGGGTACCAGAACAGCAGATCTGCGTCCCCGGCGGGCAACGGGTTAACTGACCTGGACCAGCGCGACCAGAACCAGTCCCATGCCCTAACCACGCCGACATGCCCACTCCAGGAGAGGGGGTAGGTATGCGTGTCGATCTAAAACATGAAAAGAGGGCGCCACTCAGACGGTCCCATTTGTACCGCGCTCAGTGGCCCACCCCAAGGGCGTGAGACCCCTCTACCTATGTCCTGATCTATTCCTTTAACATCCCCCAGATATGAACGAGAATCCGTCGAGACCCAGTAACAGGCTCTCGGAAGAAGAAAAAAAATCCCCCATCCCAGTTGCCCTATAAAAACGCTGTTTTAATAACGAGCAACCAAGGCGTACTAGCCTCCTGCATGATTCTTATCAGAAACACCCCAAGCCAGCACTATGTACGCGTCGAGACCCAACACATCAATGGATAGTCTAACCAGACACCAGACATTGGTCCTTCAAGTCGCCTGGGAGAACGACAAGAAGTTTGTCGTGCTTCATATTCTTCACTCTTTTTATTATTAAAAAAGAAAGAAACACCGACTGACATGAATCCCACGTGACGCGGCCGAGTGTAAATTTTTTTTACATTCTTACATCCCGCCACCCTCACCACAGAGGAGAGACGGGAATCCTCAGAGAGACTTCCCACGTGAGCCATAGATTGAAAAGTCACGGTAACATTGAGTCATGTGACCAACAGACTCAAGTTACACGTATATCGAGCGTAGTAGAACAGTAAGTTCCTATGCTCTGCCCCGACAACTTGACAACAACAGACCCTACATACGGGTCTAAAACTCACGGAAGCCGTCGTCCAATAGAAACGTGCCTAGTGACGTTTGCTATGACGGGGGGAAACCCATGACTCAACCGCCTGTGATAGGTGCAGAGTCAGGGAAACCCTCCCCCCCCCCCCGTGCCAAGCTGCCTAACAGTTTGGCCCTGACTGAATGAAAAGAGAGTCCAATAAACCCCCTGACCAATCAGAAGAGGGAAGGAGGGGTTTATCCGGTACCCCCTCGCAAGCCCAACCCTTGCATACGACAACAACAAACAGCCATACGATGCAAAATGCTAATGAACAGCGCAAAGCTAATTCAATGCACGCTAGCCACAGACACATCTGTGAACAGGGTTTATAACAAGGCCAAGTTGTGTATGTGTGAACCCGACACCCGTATCCATGTTGTAAGACACAGAAAATCTGATAGAGAGAGAGAGAGCGGCTGAGCCGCGGTACTTTTTCATACGAGCATTACTGCAGACCAACACAATAGTGTTGCAGCTCAATATCACTGTTTAAGCAACAGAGCACACAACTAACCTCTACCTTTATGTGAAGATTCAGGTCGAGGCAGAAAAAACCTTTTTCAACCGAGTGTAGGCTGCAGGCCTTGCTTAAGCTCTAACATGAATGTAGCGTCTAGCCCTCCTATCAAACCCATACTAGCGAAAGATTCACATGTCGTATCCCCATCATATGTTTAGTGAATAAACACACAGTTTGTAACAAAAAATACAGTCCCTCTTTTTAGGAGGGACTCTTTATTTCTTTTAACAAAATCATATTTGGGCCGGGAAGAGAACAGAGGGAAAAAGTAAATTCTTTTTTAGCGACTTGCCACCCCGTGGAGCCCCGGAGGGACGGTAAACGATCGGCGGCTGGTCATGACGATCCCTACCGTCACCTCCGGGCGTAGATGGGCCGGCTGCAGTGGCGGAGGCACCCTCTCTCCTCCTGGCCTTCTTCGCCGAAGGTCCAGCAGTGGCGGTGGTAGCAGCGGCGGCTACGGCGGCGGAACCTCGACGACGAGCCTGCCGTCTGACTCCACCGGCGACATCGGGCGGGGGGAAATGAGGCTGGAGCACGGAGCGCTCCTCCTGCATCTCCCTGCAGGTTAAGGTCATCAGCTGCAGTGCCGACCCGAATAGTCCAGCATCGGAGAGGGGTGCCGTCAGAAGTGGAGTCCTCTTCTTCTCCGGCACACTTGCCTGCTCCAGCCAAAGGTGGCGCTGGATTAGAGTGGCCAGGGCACGCACTTTCCCAGCGGCTATAGCCTGCGGCTGAATCAGATGCAGGATGGCTCCTGCCGCCTGGGCGAGCTGATCATGTTGTAAATCAGTCAGCTCCGTACCGCCCGTCAGTATCCCGGACATGAATCTTGCCAGCTGCGCGATGTTAGAAGTGGCAGCCAGAGATTGCGTCGCGGAGATAAATGACTGGTCACTCCAAAAAGCCAACCGCCTCGCCGATTTCCGTTGGGGAACCGGCTTCCGTAACGGCTCCCACACCACCTCAGGACAAAGGAGCGCCGCCATCGGCCTATCAAGCCGAGGCACGCCCTCCTTCATGCCTTCTACCAAACCCACCACCCTCGTGACTTGCACGTAGGCGGGGGTAAGGCCCATGATGTGGGAGACCACCTGACCCTGACAGACGTAGGCCTCCATTGAGGGGAAAAATGGACAGACAACGTCCACCCCTCTCACCGGACGGCGTTGCCATAGATGACCTATGAGATCGTCAGGAATAGGAACAGGCAGTGGCTGCGGCAGCGGCACGCCGTTTGCGACTGCCGCCGCCGCCATGAGCTCGGGGAACAAAGCACGCAGTTCCCCCTGCATACTTTCCCCCACCGAGCTTGCGTCCCTCACATGCAGCAGTCTACTGGTTAAGGAGCCACATTCTGATGTGGCTGATAGCAGGGCATCCCGCCGCCGAGTCGGAGGTTCTAACCCAACATCTGCGTACGAGGAATCCCAAGGAGACATCTCACCCCCCTCCAGTGTTACCTGGACGGGCGGGGGACATGTCTCCACCGGGGCTTTGAACAAGAACCCGTCCGCTTCTACCATGTAGTCCTCTGTTTCCATCGGCCATGGAGAATCAGACGCATCCTCATCCGGCTACAGCAACTCACCAAAACCAGGCCGTTTGCGTCTACAAGCCACCATCTTGCGACGGGAGCGAGCTGACGCAAAAAGTTTGCGTCTCAAATCCCCCGCAACCAAAGGAGCCGGCCGCCCAACAGCGGACGACTCCCCGGAAGCAGAGGAACCAGAGCCGGAACCAGGCCATCGCACAGGAGACGGCGCTGGTGCACCAGCTCCTTGGAGAGGCAAACTATCCATCGGACGCCTACCGGGCGTGGCTGCCGACCACGAGAGAGGCCTCAACCCCGCTCCAAGACGTACGACAGAGGCGGCAATGGAGAACTGCTGGTGAAGGGTGACGTTGCGAGCGCGACCCTCCGAGGTAAACATTATGACATAGCTTTTTTCTTTTTAAATATATGAGAGAAGAAAAAAGCAAGAAAAAATGTAAACACGTATCAACTTTCTTCAACTAAACAACCTCGTCAAGTGTGGGTATCTACCAAGGGACTTCCTTGTGGTGAAAGTGAAGAAGGAGGCGAGTAGGTGACCACACACCTGCTTATGAAGGTAAGCGGATAGGGGTGTGGCCAGACGGATGTCGGTATGTAAAGGTACATTGTGGAGTTTTTTAATTAAGTGCTAGGCACGAAGTGAGGTTAGTGCAGAATGACGCTGAGCGGAAGCCAGAATGAAATAGAACACCATGCTAAAAATGACCAGACATAAAAAACTGCCACTGAGTTCGTTCAGTACCTTCTTGAGATCACGTGTACAATAAATCTAAGGAAATTAATAAAGGGAAGATGATTAAACTGAAGGTTTTGTAGATACAGTACTGAATTCTGCCATCCGGACCCATGCGATTTGAAATATTATTATAGAATATAGAATATGAGGATGGCAGCAAAAAAAACGGATGTAAAGAAATAAAACAGTCGTGCTGCATATTCCTCACGTTGGAATAACTGTTATCGCCCGCTCAGAACAGCGTCTGGTGCTGGCTGGTCCCGCGCGGAGATAATGTGACATGACAGCAAGTGGACTGAGCCGCAATAACAAGTGGATTAGCCGAAGTTAAAAGCTGTTTTCAATCAGAGGGAAATGTGGATTTAGTTATTTTATTACCAAGCTTCTTTCTTGCCACGGATGGGTGGATTTAACGTTGCGCATCGCAGGCAGCCTCAGGGGAGGGCGAGAAGAAAAAGGCCGATGTTGTCAGGTGAGACAAAAGTTTCCTTTTAGAACTCGTTTTCATTTTATTTCATTTCAAACCTTCAAAGGCAACTGAGGTCCCCCTCATTTCACTCAGAAATAAGCACAAAAAAAGAAAAAGCATATAAAATCACAGCATATAAAGTCCTAACAAAGAGACAACAAGACGAGGCAAAAAGCAAGGATAACAAATCCATTTAAAACGTATGCAACTTGATTGACAACTGTTGGAGATCAAGGCTTTAAACTCCACGAGCTAGAGGGGCATCATAGCAAAATGCAGATTTACCCTGTTCAGAGCAAACTCTGAGGACCTTAAGCCAGTCACCAGAACAGGCTCCATTGTGTAGCCTACCAAAATTCCATTCTAATAATGATGTAGTATAAATGGTAAATGGCTGCATTTATATATCAGCTTTTATCCAAAGCGCTTTACAATTTGTTCCTCACATTTTATCAATTCACTCACACATTCACACACCGACAGCGGAGTCAACCATGTGCAAGGTTCCAACCTGCTCATCGGGAGCAATTAGGGGAGCAATCGGAAGCAATAAGGACACTTCGACGCGCTGCCCGGGAGGAGCGGGAATCGAACTGGGAACCTCCGGATTACCAGACGACTGCTCTACTTTCCGAGCCCGTATAAGGAGGTAGCTTACCAGTAAGGGCCTTAACACTTTCAGCACCAGCCGTTTTAGCCATCCTTGTACTCATTGTGTCACCACTGTAAAGGATAGGGATTTTCACTGTGCGTCGCGGTGTTTGCAGGGCTATATCAATATTCTCTATTATAGCTATGGAGACAATACTATGGCTCATTTGACAGTAACTATCGCTCGTTCAACATGTGAAAAAGATTACATTTTTTCATGTATACGTTCGCGTGTTATACCGTGGTGAATATTCTATAGTTTCAGAGTGATCCTGGCTATTTCATGGTAACTGTGTTAAGGAGCGATATGTGAATTTGTTTGCGTTGCTCGCCTGGACACGCTACTATTTTCAAATCAAAAGTATATAATAGGTATTATGTTTCATCATGAATGCATGAAAGGGGGGGGTTTGATGCTTTGATCGCCAGTAACGGCATTCGTTTTGAATACTACATACGTTGATCGGCCGGATCGATATGAAATCATTGTAGGATCAAGGTGGAATTGACGTCAGATAGTCCTTACCTTTGATCGGGGTTATTCCAAAAAGAATATTCCAATTGTCTGATCGCGATGAAGCGATTTATTTTCTCCGCCCGGATGAAATTAGATGAGATACACAGTGTGAAATAAGGTTTCAAAGGGTGGGCGATACTGCCACCTAGCAGGATGCGGCCGGTATTGCACTCTTGGGATCTCAGAATGATTTCCTATGGTGACACAGAGGTCCGTGACACTGCATAGAATAAAAAAATCTAACAAAAGAAAAAACGATGAGCACTCAACCGCTGGCGAGATAACCAGAGAAATTTCGGGTCTGGCGCCCAATGTGTTAAAAACAAACAAATACCAGTGTTTGTTGTGCCTCTCCATCAGCGAGGACCAACCAACCTTCTCATGAAGGACACAGTGATGAGTGTTGTATCCAGGGGTGTAAAGTACTTGAGTAATTGTACTTCATTACAATACTTAAGTATTGTTTTTGGGGATTTGTACTTTACTTGAGTATTATTAGGTTTGTATACTTGTACTTTTACTCAATTACATTTCAGAGAAAAAATACATGCTTTTTACTCCTTACATTTAAAATGCAGACCTACAAAGTACAAAGTACAAATCTCACAGGTCCAACCATTTTAAATGGTATATTTGTTTCTCTGGCCGAACTGACGTTAACGTTATTAATCCTGCGGCCGCAATTTATTTAAAAACAATCAAATCCCCATCAATGGAAAATGAACCCGCCCATACCCATGCTGATTGGTCCTTGTGCAAGACTAGAAAGCGGGGATCTTTGATTAAACACCTGCTATCAGAAGAATAGACAGTCAGAAAAAAGTTTAAATTTTTACTGTTTAGTACTTAAAAGTACATTTAAAAGTAGAAACTTTTTTACTTTTACTCAAGTGTGTTTTTAGCCAGATACCTTTACTTGAATACGATTTTGAGATGGTAGCCATACTTTCACTTAAGTATAATTTCCGGGTACTTTTTACACCCCTGATCATTAGTGATGAATCTGAGGGCAGAGTGATAGACAGAGTCCAGCAACCGTCTCCACAGACACTGCTCTGAATCCCCACCGCTGGGGTCTGTCCGACAGCTCCCAGGCCCGAATGGAGGCAGTCAAGTGTTACCTGGAGTTCCAGATACATCTAGACTAGCAGCCATATACATAACAGGTGTGGAGTGACAGTAGACATGTTATGATAGACCGATTTTTTGATAACTGATAATGTTATGATAGACCAATGTTATGATAACTGATAACATGTTATGATAGACCGATGTTATGCATGCTGCCTCCTGTCATATTGATATGGTTCTTCTTAATCTTTGTTGGGTGACAATCTGTTCAGTGGGAACATAACATAACACTATCAAATATATTCCGTGATTCCATATGGAACTTATAAACAAACTATCCATTCATTAATATTCTGATGACTTGGGGCTGTATACTGTAATTGTCCCTTAGCCACTCATACTAGTTACGCTGCTGGCCAGTATGACTTATTACCATAGTGTCTTTATACCTGTATCATTCTACATATTAATACTACCAGTATGACTTACTACCATAGTTTCTTTATACCTGTATGGCTGTATCACTCCTGTTAAGCTGTAGGAATATTTCGCCTAAAGGTACATGCCTAAGTAAATGGAAGATTGCTCCACTTCTGCAAGGTCAATTTGCATGTTCTTGGTATCTAGGAACATCTAGTGACCTGGGGGTATGTATTTCCAGTGTCAGAAATATTGTGTCTGTTACTAGGCTGAGTAAATTTTAATGAAGAAAAGGAGAATATAAATTATGATTTATGATTTTGGAATCTTTGATGATGTTAAATCTGTGGGGTACAAGAACATGCTCACTGAGCTCATTCACCACCTTATTGAGATCATGTGTACAAAAAATCGAAGCAAATGAATAAAGGGAAGATGATTAAACAGAAGGATTTGTAGATACAAATGATCGAATGATAATCGATTTTAATTATAAATTCATATTTGACCTTGAACTTGACCTTATTATGGCCAAATCATACATCTATGGATAGGGAAAATGCTCCTGTTTCCAATGGCAGGGTTGAATCTGGATTTAGTCATTTCCTTGCGGTTTTTACGATAATTAGCATTTTCCGATAAATTCTTATTTCCGATAAATCGTATAAAACATCGGTAAAAATGGAAATATACACTTTGACTACTGTTTTTCATAGGGTTATGGTCTTTACTCTTGGCAATTTTTTTTATTTTTTTTTACATTAACCTCACGTTGACCGCCAATAACGTTGTACGACGGGTTTGCTGGTCATGCGAATTCCGCCAAGCCACGGCGTACAACGTTATTGAGATCATATTTTATTTTTTCGACATGGTATTCATAATTCCGCCACCCAGCCTCTGCTGAGACAGTGGGACTCTGCACAACCGTGCAACGCTTCAATACCGCTGCCTGGTGGATGATCGGGCGAGTTACAACCGGAAATGGATCTCTGGTGATCTCTGTGCATCTGGGAAATCCGTCCGGAGGCCACATATTGTTGCGGGACTCTAGACACACATCCGTGTATTTGGATCGCTGCCATAACTCAATAATCTATATGATTTGGGCATTTATTGCGCCATACAAACCGGAAATGGATCTAGTCGATTGACGTCAAATAAGTGGGATATTTTTCCTCCAGTCTCATCGGCGAACGGTAAGAGGACAGTAACGTTACTTTCAGCTTGATTGTTTATTCTTTTCAATGCAAACCGCTCTGATCAATATATCACCCATACTACATAAAGCATTTACTGACGACCCCCCCCCCTTTCATCCGCGCATGATGAGTCATAACGTTTAGGATCGTATTTAGTTGGAATTTTTAATATAGCGTGTATCGCGAATAAACTGCAATCGATAATCTATATTATGCGTTTAGGCCTATAACTAGCGTTCTAGGAATTACTGCAGAAAACGATAAAAACATACTTATATTCTAGACGGTATTTTCGTATGAATCTATGAATGAAAAAGTATAACGTTCCTACATCCTGAACGATAGATAATCGATGTTGAATGGGCCATAGTAATGTCAATTTAGCAATACAATTTAAAAAGTTATAGCCCTGCAAAGAAGGTGAACATCTCCATAGGCTTAGACTGGTGGCAGTGATCATACATTGATGGATAGAAGCGTGGCAGTCAATGTGTTAACATCCAAGGGCCCACATGTGGACGATTCTTTGCCGACCTCTAGTGGCTCGGATGTGCATTTCTTTTAATACAATATATAGATAGAATTACAGCCCTATTTGTTGCCAGTCGATTGCCCTTTCAGGTGACAAAATCCGTTCAGCGGTTCTCGAGTTACATGCCGATATGTGAGGCGTGCCCCAAAGTATGCAAAAGTACACATTACCACCCCCGACTCCCGGGTTTCTAGCTCCGTCAATCATTTGGCGATCTTGAAAACCTTTGGACAGGGTTGTAGCCAATGAGTGTGGCTTTCCAATGATATCCCATGATATGATAATTGGGGATCTACTAAGGTCTCTATTGATCAATTTATATTTTTATTTATCCTATAGGGCAGGGGTGGGCAACTTTGTATATGGTGAGGGCCACAAAATGTCCACAATCAATCTGGGGGGCCGCATTGTTTATCGGCAGTCCCGCCAGTAGTACCCCATCACTCAAATAGCCCTAATAGTCACAAAGTATATAAACAATTATAATTTGTTGTAACTTTGTTTTTATTACATTTCAAATGCATTTAGTAATGCAATTTCAACTTTATGAATTTATAAACAGCTGAATTTAAAAGTATTGCGGTGTAACCCCAAATATATACAAAAATGATCAATTATAATTAAGGCTTCTAATAAAATAAATTTATGAACTTAAAGCCCACTGCTCAACAAACACAAAGCAGCATTCCTGCTGCATTTCACAGTAAATCAAAAGTGCAATAATAAATGATTTTGTTAAATGTATAAACTTTTATCCTGCTACTAAACAAAACATTATAACACTGAAATGCATGTTATGGATATGAAGCACTCAGGAATGTTTTGTTTAGTAGCAGGATAAAAGTGTATACATTTAACAAAATCATTTATTATTGCACTTTTGATTTACTGTTGTAGTGAAATGCAGCAGGAATGCTGCTTTGTCTTTGTGTTATTAGTGTTATCTGAACACTACAAAAGTAAACAAGTAAAGTGCAAGTAAAGTAAAGTGCAATACTACATGCCTCCCATTGACCCTTTATCAAACTGGCATGACATTCACCCTCGCCCCACAGTGGGTCAATAATGGTTATAATAATAATAATAATAATAATAATAATAATAATAATAATAATAATAATAATAATAATAATAATAATAATAATAATAATAATAATAATAATAATAATAATAATAATAATAATAATAATAATAATAATAATAATAATAATAATAATAATAATAATAATAATAATAATAATAATAATAATAATAATAATAATAATAATAATAATAATAATAATAATAATAATAATAATGGTCCCCTCTCTACACCTCTCCATCATCTCCCCCCCCCCTCTCTACACCTCTTCATCATCTCTTCCCCCCTCTCTACACCTCTTCATCATCTCCTTCCCCCCCCCCCCCCTCTACACCTCTTCATCATCTCCTCCCCCCCTGTCTTTAATGAGACACTTGTGGTCTCTCTTGTTGGAGCACAATAGCAGGAATGTCAACTTCAATGTTTGTGCATGCAATCTGCATCAGATGAAATAATGTTTCATCCGACAGCCTGTTTCTCTCCTTTGACTTGATGTGCTTCATGTTTGAGAAATTGCTCTCGCATATGTATGTGCTCCCAAACATACTGGCCATAGAGAGGGCAAAGTCCCTGAGGAGTGGGAAGCGGGGCTCAGGTAGCAGTTTCCAAAATGAAATTCCCCTCTCATTTCTCTTTGCTTGAAAAAAAGGATCTGACTGTAGCTCGCACAGTTCAAGCTGCAACGGTGGGGGCTGCTCTGACACCGTAGCGGTGAGGGGGCCGGCAAACAGCGCTATCCGTGACTGCATGCCGTTGAAATCTTCAAACCGATCATTGAATTGCATTTCCAGTGTTTCAATGTCGCTCCTGTACTTTCCGACGGCTCAGCCATCGGATTTCTGTGTGTAGCTGCAAGTCGCCATAATCAGTGTCCATCTCTTCCAAAAAGGAGACAAACTTTCTATGGTTTAGTGACCTGTTGCCTCCACGAATTAGATTGGTAACCTTGGTAACCAAATCCATAACATGGCTGTATAGTCAAGTTTCTTGGCACAGAGAGCCTCCTATATCAGATAAAAAAAAGGAAAAACGATTTAACGACTCTCGCATATAATTTGACTACACTCGATTCGCATTTGTCATTATTAGTGACCCACAATAGATGGAAATTATGTTAGCGAACTTACCTGATGTATAATGCAGTGCAGCATTGGACACTCAACGCCACTCTGCCTTAGAAGCCCAGCGAATCCTGTGCGTTTTCCTTTCATTGCCGGTGCTCCATCGGTAACAACAGCCGACAGTTTATCAAAACCCCCATATTGCTGCACGGCACTTTCAACAGCGTTTCATATGTCCACACTAGGGCTGACCCCTATTAATCAAATAGTCGACTAATCGATCGAAAGGAGCCATAGTCGACTGCCAACTCTTCTTAGTCGAATACAATAATAAAAAAAAAAAAAAAAAAAAAAAAAAAATATATATATATATATATATATATATATATATATTTTTTTTTTTTTTATTTATTTTTTTATTGGCCTGGGGCCGCATGAAACGTCGGTGAGGGCCGCATGCGGCCCGCGGGCCGCCAGTTTCCCCTCCCTGCTATAGGGGGACCTTAACACTTTCAGTGCCGGAGCTCGGTGCCCCGGAAGCGTCTATGCCTTCTACAACGCTGTTCCGTTTCCGGGTTCCTCTGATTGGCCACTAAGCCCACATGACCCTACGCTAGCACGCCCCCCTTATCGCCACCAGTTATCGCTTACGCCCGCTCATGCGCATGAGCCGCGACAAGCCCCTTCAATGACAGAGCTCTCATATTTGCGAATGCATAAACTATATCTTAAACTAGACAATTCCGCGCAGGGGAAATTGTGAAAGTGTGGGTGACGCCTGTGCACCGCCGGCCAACGGAAGAGGGTCTCTCGTGAGACAAACGGTTCAAAGGATACAAAAAGGGGGCGCAGCCTAAGGATCGGGGGAGTGGTCAACATAGACCATTTGAATACCATTTGAAATTTTTCAGACTTTTCCGAGTTTTAGAAATTTTTCAGACTTTTGAAAATGTTCAGACTTTTCCGAGTTTTTGAAAGTTTTCAGATTTTTCCGAGGTTTTGATATTTTTTGGACTTTTCAGAGTTTTTGAAATTTTTCAGACTTTTCCGGGTTTTAGAAATGTCTAGGGTTTTTCGGAGTTTAAAAAGTTTTAGAAATTTTCCGGGACTAGGGGGTGTGGCCTAAGGGGGCGTGGTCTAATGATCAGGGGAGTGGTCAGCATCGACCAATGAAAGAGGCTATCCCTACCGAGTACAATGGCACAACCCACAAGTCTCTACGACAAACGGTTCAAGAGATACACAACGGGGGGGTGGCCTAAGGGGGCGTGGTCTAAGGATCAGGGGAGTGGTCAACATCGACCAATGAAAGAGGATATCCCTACCAAGTACAATGGAACAACCCGCAAGTCTCTACGACAAACGGTTCAAGAGATACACTAAGGGGGTGTGGCCTAAGGGGGCGTGGTCTAAGGATCGAAGGAGTGGTCAACATCGACCAATGAAAGGTGTTCAACATCGACCAATGAAAGAGGATATCCCTAACGAGTCCAATGGCACAACCCGCAAGTCTCTACGACAAACGGTTCAAGAGATACACTGAGGGGGTGCGGCCTAAGGGGGCGTGGTCTAAGGATTGGGGGAGTGGTCAACATCAACCAATGAAAGAGGATATCCCTACCGAGTCCAATGGCACAACCCGCAAGTCTCTACGACAAACGGTTCAAGAGATACACTGAGGGGGTGTGGCCTACGCCGTAACGAATCATTAAAAAAATATATCGTTAAAGGGGAACTCCAACATTTTGGGAAATTAGCTTATTTAACATCTTCCCTGGAGTTAGACAAGAAGATACATACCTTTTTTGTCTCTGTGCGTGCATTTTAGCTTTGGGAATAGACGCTCCGTTAGCATAGCTTAGCTTCATCACTGGAAGTGAGGCAGGACAGTAGCCTTACAGTGCCTTACAGTGTATTGCAAGGTCTGACATTGACCACATTTTATATGCATGACCTTGGTGGGCTCTAGGTCAACTCCTGAAAAGGGGGTCAATGTCAGACCTTGCAATCAAAAGTTAGGGGGCACACTGAAATTATGGCAAGGGTTATTAGCCCCCTAACTTTTGATTGCAAAGTCTGACATTGACCCCCTTTTCAGGAGTTGACCTAGAGCCCACCAAGGTCATGCATATCAAGTTTGGTCAATGTCAGACCTTGCAATACACTGTAAGGCACTGTAAGGCTACTGTCCTGCCTCACTTCCAGTGATGAAGCTAAGCTATGCTAACGGAGCGTCTATTCCCAAAGCGAACATGCACGCACAGAGACAAAAAAGGTATGTATATTCTTGTCTAACTCCAGGGAAGATGTTAAATAAGCTAATTTCCCAAAATGTTGGAGTTCCCCTTTAACTGGAATATGTTGTGCCTTTACACATATGTTGGATTATGTAATTGGTTTGTCATGACAAACAAATAAAAAAATCGCGATTTACCCGCTGGCTACAACAACACACAGTGACTGCATGTAGTTGTTGTAGCCACCTCCTCAGAGGCAGGAATACTAAGCTCCCCCTTAAGCTCCAGGAGAGAGGAGAGAGGCTCCGATTTGTCTGATGAATACCCCCAAAACATGGAGGTCCCAAATGCATGGAAGTATTGATTGCGCCGTAACGAATCATTAAAAAAAGATACCGTTAACTGGAATATGTTGTGCATCGCCGGCTGTCTCTGGCTTGCTCCAGCGGACACCAGAGCTCAGCCAGCGGCGAGAATATGCTGCCGCGAGCCGCATCGCTGAGCTCTGGTGTCCGCTGGAGCAAGCCGGCGACGCGATATTTTATTGGTTTGTCATGACAAACCATATTGTGCCATATGTGTAAAGGCACAACATATTCCAGTTAACGGTATATTTTTTTAATGATTCGTTACGGCGTAGTCAGTACTTCCATGCGTATAAATTGAGGAAGGCAGGGACCTCTGCCGCTCTGGCGGCAGCGGCAGCGGTGGATAAGGGGGCGTGCTAGCGCAGGTCACGTGGGGGTCCCGGCCAATCAGAGGAACCCGGAAACCGAGCTCCGTTGCGGAAAGTATAGACTCCACCTGTTAGGCTGATGCAATCATGCATCAGGTGATGCAATCACGAATGACTTGCACTTTCCATACAATGCATTTCTATGAGGGCAGACGCATGCCTGCATTGTGACGATGATTAAAAGCAAACGATAAGAGATGAAGCGTTGTGAAGCGCACATGAGCACTTCAAGGAGTAGGCGAAGGGTTGTGTGCGATATTGTGGCATTCCGTTGACAATTGTGGCCCTGGTGGCGATCGGAACAGAAGGGGGGAAAAGCTCAAAATCATCGTATTTTTAGAGTGCGAACACATTGGTGTCTATGGGGAGGAGAACCTTCAAACAAATGGTCATCAGTTGAGATAGAAATGTCCAATTCCATTTATTTTTCTTTTGTGAGCAAGCTGACAGCCGTGTCATCATTTTGATGTGTTTTTTTTCTACGTCCAAAATTGAGATCACTGTCGCAATTTACCCAAGGTGGTGGAAATAAAAAGAGTATAGATTACTATAGTGTGGGTGGCAACCTGGCTCCGCCAGGTCACCTTTTCCCGTTTAAAGTCGATTCGTAGCCAATCGGTGCGGTGAAACTTTCCGAAAAGCAATAGCGCAGTTGCCATAGTCAAGCCGGTCGTTTTGATACCTTTCACGTGTATGGGGCGTGAACGCTCTGGCAGGAGTTGTGTTTGCAAAATCGGTGGAATAAATAAAGAATAAAGAAATAAAAAGAGTATAGATTACTATAGTGTGGGTGGCAACCTGGCTTTGCCAATGACTTGTTTTGTTTACATCAGGGTGAACGCTGTTGTATTCGCAAATATGAGAGCCAGCAATACGCAGCTCCAGTTAACCTAATTTATACCGTAATGAATCATTAAAAAAATATACCGTTAACTGGAATATGTTGTTTCTTTACACATATGTTGGATTATGTAATTGGTTTGTCATGACAAACCAATAAAAAATCGCTACTTTACATCAGGGTGAACGCTGTTACGCTGCCACCACCCACTTCAAAGACAGAGCTCTCATATTTGCGAATGCATAAACTATATCTTAAATTATGGCTATGTGTCTAATATGGCCGTCGCTTATCAATTGACAGAGCTCTCATATTTGCGAATGCAACAGCGTTCACCCTGATGTAAACAAAACAAGTCATTGATAAGCAACGGCCATATTAGACACATAGCCATAATTTAAGATATAGTTTATGCATTCGCAAATATGAGAGCTCTGTCATTGAAGGGGCTTGTCGCGGCTCATGCGCATGCGCGGGCGTAAGCGATAACTGGCGGCGATAAGGGGGGCGTGCTAGCGTAGGGTCACGTGGGCTTAGTGGCCAATGAGAGGAACCCGGAAACCGACCAGCATTGTAGAAGGCATAGACGCGCCCCGGAACCTCCTTGAATGCCGCGACCCACTTCAATGTTAGCATTCAAAACGCCTAATCTATGTGTTAAATTATGGCTATGTGTCTAATCTGCCCGTCGCTTATCAATGACTAGTTTTCCAGTCAACATTGTCGAAGCGGATTGTTTGTCGTCATCGGCACTTAGTGGGGGGGCTAATAAAACGAGGGACGTCGTCCGTGGCACTGAAAGTGTTAAGGCTTAACAGGTTAATACTATATCTATCTATCTTACCTACTCTTACTAGTTACGCTGCTGGCCAGTATGACTTACTACCATAGTGTATTTATACCTGTATCACTGTACATATTAATACTACCAGTATGACTTACTACCATAGTGTCTTTATACCTTGTAGGAAAGCCCGTTAATAGACTACTTTGTTCTGTAATAGCCCTTTAATATGTTGTTGTTGACAGGATAGGGTAATTGATTTATGCCAGTGTATTCGTTCAGCGTGATGTGCTAGTGTTGCACTCTAGTCTTCTGATAACGTTACTGGCCCTTTAAGAGTTTCCCTTTGAGGAACGTGTGCACAAGCTTGTCTCTGTGCTGCTGCCCGACGGTGCGGCTGTTTGCAGCAGTAAGATCTTTCCCTTTGAGGAACGTGTGTGTAAATGACACGTGAGTACGGTACCTATGTTTAGTCCTGCTTAATTCATCCCTTCAGCTTACTCTACCTTTATAGTGTGTCTCCGCTGATCCATTCCTGTTGACGTTGTTCCCTCTGTTATTGAAACACTGCGCCGTTAGCTTAGCTACACGTTAGCCAACCTAGGTTCCCTCTGCTATGATATGCTGCCTGCTAGTGATGCTGCGTGGTTAGCTTAGCCGCACGTGAGCTAGCTTAGGCTATATAACTCACTCACTACTTCTAGTGAATAGAATGTATCTTTACACCTGGTTTACAGTCCGCCTACCTATATATTGTTTACATGCACTGCATGAGTAATCCCCCTGCATAGGCTATGTAGGTTATCTATAATAACTCCGGTTAAGTGAATGTCTTGGTTACTAGTAGTTGCACTGTATTGCTAATGAATATTATTGCAGCTATAGACCACATGTTTATGACATTATGTTTATGTGCGCCACTACTGTGTTTACTAATGTATACTGTATTGTATTCCTTTGTGTTTACTAATGTATACTGTATTGTATTCCCTTGTAGACAACCACACACACCTTTCTGTTCCCAATACAACCAATACCTGCAGCACGCCTCTGTGTGATTCTTTAATCGGAGTTAAAACGCCATAGTGTCCGCCAGCTCTATTAAACGCAACCCGTGGAGGCCTTAGCCCTCCGTTTCATGGTCCTTCGAACCGGATAGAGCTCCTCCAAGACGCTATGGCAGACCAGGACACCACAGAGACCACCGCTCACCCGCAGAGAGAGCGCCACCTACCAAGCCACCTACATGACCTCAAAGTGGGATATGAACCTGAATTCAGTACTCGGATCAGTCAGTACTCGGACCAGTCAGTACTCGGATCAGTCAGTACTCGGATCAGTCAGTACTCGGATCAGTCAGTACTCGGACCAGTCAGTACTCGGATCAGTCAGTACTCAGATCAGTCAATTCCTAGACCCACCATAAGGTCAGGTGTCGGCCCCCATCGTTCATACCCGGCGAGTACCACAAGGGCCCCGTATGAAGGTAGTAGGTCCTCACGTCTGTCAATTCCTAGACCCACCATAAGGTCAGGTGTTGGCTCCCATCGTTCATCCGGGAGTGTACACCGACAACATGCTCTCTCACCAGCCCAGGAAGCTATCCTTCAGGAGTACATCCACTCCCTGGAGCTTGAGGAGCTACAGCGCCAGGTAAAAGAAGACTACGACGCCAACCTGGAGTGCCAACGCTTACAACGCCTAGAGCAGGAAGCACAAGATGCACGGGAAGCTATCGTTAAACGCCTGGACAGGCAGAGGCGGCCTAAGAAGAAGGAGAAGGAACTTCAAGTAGCCAAACTGGTCACCTCACTTCAAGAGTCAAAGATGAGGGCTCTTGTACGTGCAGCAGCATCTGAGCCGACCTATCCACCGCCTGGACAACAGCACCACGTAGTGGCACCTGTGCCTCTAGCCCTTCCTACCATACCACAGTACATGCATCCCCTGCCGGCTAATCCAGCCGCCATCACTCCAGTGATACACCATCCAGCACAGGCGACGCCTCGCTCTGCTGCTCCCCCTGTGTCATAGTATCCAGCTCCCAACATGCCTGGTTCAATTGAGCAACCTACAATCTCACACGGGCCCCCTGTAGCTACACACAGTACCCAGAGTCCTACCTATGGTGCGACCATCCCTAGTACTCAACCCAGTAATCAACCCAGTACTCAACTCAGTACCCAACCTAGGACTCAACCCAGTACTCAACCCAGTACTCAACTCAGTACCCAACTTAGTACTCAACTCAGTACCCAACCTAGTACTCAACTCAGTACCCAACCTAGTACTCAACTCAGTACCCAACCTAGTACTCAACTCAGTACCCAACCTAGTACTCAACTCAGTACCCAACCTAGTACTCAACCCAGTACTCAACCCAGTACTCAACTCAGTACCCAACCTAGTACTCAACTCAGTACCCAACCTAGTACTCAACTCAGTACCCAACCTAGTACTCAACTCAGTACCCAACCTAGTACTCAACTCAGTACCCAACCTAGTACTCAACCCAGTACTCAGCCTAGTACTCAGCCTAGTACTCAACCTAGTACTCAACCTAGTACTCAACCTAGTACTCAGTCTAGTACTCAACCTAGTACTCAGCCTAGTACTCAACCTAGCACCCAGCCTAGTACTCAGCCTAGTACTCAACCTAGTACTCAACCTAGTACTCAACCTAGTACTCAACCTAGTACTCAGCCTAGTACTCAACCTAGCACCCAGCCTAGTACTCAACCTAGTACTCAACCTAGTACTCAGCCCAGTACTCAACCTAGTACTCAACCTAGTACTCAGCCTAGTACTCAACCTAGCACCCATCCTAGTACTCAACCTAGTACTCAACCTAGTACTCAACCTAGTACTCAGCCTAGTACTCAACCTAGTACTCAACCTAGGACCTCTCCCAGTCCTCCGCTCCCTGCCTTTGAAGACCTCTCTTCATGGAAAGATCTCGTCCAAGCAACAGTCAGGTCCCTTCACGGTGCAGCTGATGCCCAGACCACTGATCAGCCTTATGAAGCAGCCGACATCCTCAACGCTGAGAAGGTCCTCCTTAAACGAGCCCAACTGGACTCACTCCCAGAGGAGATCAAGGCCCTCAAGTCTGACCGACCTCTTCCCCCAGACAGTCGTTTGGGCTCTCTATCTCCGGAGTATGACAAGGCTACATGTCTCCTCGGAGTAGGCGGTAGGCCGCACAGGGCCGAGAACTTGGAGATGGATGACATTCACCCAATCGTCTTGGATCCACATCACCCCCTGACAAAGCTGATCATCCAAGATTATGATCAAACTCTTCTCCACCCCGGGCCTGAGAGGGTATTCGTTGATCTTCAATCCCGATTCTGGGTTCTACGCGGAAGAGAAGCAATCCGCAAGCATCCGCACACCTGCCGAGAACGACATCTGCGGCGAGCAAAGCCCGACATGCCTAAAATGGCCGTCGTTCCGCCCTGTCACCTGCGCCCCTACAAGCCCCCATTCTATTCCACCAGAGTAGACTGTTTTGGGCCATCTTACACCAAGATAGGGCCCCGGAGAAGCAGAAGTGGAGGAAGGACGGCAAGAAACAGTCACTCGGCCAGGTGGCCCTCATCGTTGACCCACAGCCTCCTCGGGCACTCTGGCCCGTTGGGAAGGTCACCCAGACGTACCCCGGAACTGACGAGCGTACCCGCACCGCAGCTGTCCAGGTGAAGGACAGAACATACCTGCGCCCTGTGTCCCGGCCGGTGCAGCTCCCGAGTCTCCCGGATACAGAGGACCCCCTGAGACTTTCCTGTTTAGTTCAAAAGGTCTAAGTAGACTTTTGGGTGCGGCTGTGTAGGAAAGCCTGTTAATAGACTACTTTGTTCTGTAATAGCCCTTTAATATGTTGTTGTTGACAGGATAGGGTAATTGATTTATGCCAGTGTATTCGTTCAGCGTGATGTGCTAGTGTTGCACTCTAGTCTTCTGATAACGTTACTGGCCCTTTAAGAGTTTCCCTTTGAGGAACGTGTGCACAAGCTTGTCTCTGTGCTGCTGCCCGACGGTGCGGCTGTTTGCAGCAGTAAGATCTTTCCCTTTGAGGAACGTGTGCGTAAATGACACGTGAGTACGGTACCTATGTTTAGTCCTGCTTAATTCATCCCTTCAGCTTACTCTACCTTTATAGTGTGTCTCCGCTGATCCATTCCTGTTGACGTTGTTCCCTCTGTTATTGAAACACTGCGCCGTTAGCTTAGCTACACGTTAGCCAACCTAGGTTCCCTCTGCTATGATATGCTGCCTGCTAGTGATGCTGCGTGGTTAGCTTAGCCGCACGTGAGCTAGCTTAGGCTATATAACTCACTCACTACTTCTAGTGAATAGAATGTATCTTTACACCTGGTTTACAGTCCGCCCAGGGCCGCCTCAGGGGGTGTGCGAGCAGTGCGGTCGCACAGGGCCTCGCGGGAAGGGGGGCCTCGCAAAAAAAAAAAAAAAAAAAAAAAAAATGTTATTAATTCTTTTTATTATTATTATTTATTTTTTTTTTTTTTTTTTGCGAGGCCCCCCTTCCCGCGAGGCCCTTTTTCATCACAGACCTAAAATCTAGTTTTGCTTATATGCTTATATATTTCACATTAGACACGTTTGTAGAATGTGTCTGACTTGTTCCTGGGTCTGCAGTCCTGCAGCTGCAGACATACTCACTATAGGAGCTCAGCCTCTGGGGTTCTGCAGCAGCATTGGTTTCAACGAAGGGAGTGGTTTTACTTACATCATGTGTAGACAGTGTAGACGCCGGCAGCGTGAGTCGGCTGCGTTTGACATTTTCGCGCGTGCAGCTTTTGACTATGCTTAGTTATGCCCAATAGCCAAGACGAAGAAAGAGGTCGGTCATTATCAGTCGGTCGGTCACCAACCAAGGTGAAGAGGACATCGTTCGGCAGATGGACTGAAGATGAAAGTTGTTGCATGTTAGACAGTTCAGTCAGGCTAGCCATCCCGGCTAAAGACAGGGACAGCTAGTTAGCTTTAGCTACGTTATAATATTGAGTGCTATCCCGTGTGGTTCAGTCGGGATAGCCATGATGCTGTCGCCGGCTAGTAGCTAGCTTAGCTAACGGCTAACCTATCCAGAGGAGCGAGGCGAGGCGAGTGGATGTCTTTTCAAAAGAAGCAATACGCCGAAAGGTGTCCAGTCTGCCGGAAAGTACTCGAAGAAGAAGAAGAAGAAATTACACCGTGGGGCCAAGAAAGTCTGCTTCCACGTTGATACTGCGTTATGGTGAGTGACCGTGAGTCAACATATGATTATATACCCGCCGTGGATCTGTCTTTCTCTATCTGGAGCCAAACTGGTCGACTGACTAGCTAATACTACTAGTAGCTAACGCTAACGGTGTGTGCTGGTGGTGAGAGCACCTGGCTGTATGCAGCTACATAGAGCCACGTGCCTGATTGAGCTAACTGTTAGCCAGACGCCATGTGTGGGCTGGCTGGCTGGCTGTCGGCCCACCACGTCCTCCCCACACCCAGTCTCCTCGGCCGGAGCCGTGGCCCCCCGTACTATACCAGGAGGGAGGGGTGGGGAGCGAAGGTGGAGGGAGGCGCGCTGAGGCCTTTCGTCAACGTGGAGACCTGTGTTGCGGCCTTTCGCCCGGCGCCCTCGTGCAGGTAACTAAGATTAATGAAAATGTCATGACATTACCCCACTCTTACTTCCTTCCCCTCCCGAATGTTTTGTTAATAACGATGTTTTTTTCCAGGCAAAACATATGCTACTTCACAACATTTGGAGATACGACATGTGCTGTGTGTGAATGGTGTAGCTTGTGTAGCTTGTGTAGCTTGTGTAGCGTTGGGCCATTGGCCAAAGCTGTGTGTGGCCTGGTGTCACAGTACCTGGCTAGCCTATTTAGCTGATGTCGGCCATTGGCTCCTTGCTTTGGTTTCTCTGGTATACCCTGCTCTTCTTGTTGGATTTAAGTGTTGATCTTTGTCCTTTTGAATCTGTCATACATGCTCTAGTCTCTAACACACACACACATGACAAACACACATGTTCTCTCTCTCTCTCTCTCTCTTTCTAACACACACAGTCTGCCTATGGCGGCCTTTCTCGATGGCTAGGCTGTGCTCAAGGATCTTCAGTCACAGTGCTCAGGTATTCTGCCACTGTGTACTCTCTGTTTAGGGCCAAATAGCATTTCAATTTCTTTCCAATGTGTCTCTCTCTCTCTCTCTCTCTCTCTCTCTCTCTTTTGATCTTTGTCCTTTTGAATCTGTCATACATGCTCTAGTCTCTCTCTAACACACACACACATGACAAACACATGTTCTCTCTCTCTCTCTCTCTGTACACTGTATATTGACTGTAGAACGGGAGCTCTCTCTCGCTCTCTCTTTTGCTATATGTTGACTGTATCATGCCCCGCCTCGGGCAGCGCTATTATTTAAGAATATGTTGACTGTATATATAAAAAAAAAAAAAAAAAAATATATATATATATATATATATATATATATATATATTTTTTTTTTTTTTTTTTTTACCTTTGGGGGGGGGGGGGGGGGGGGGGGGCCTCGCGTTAAATCTCGCACAGGGCCTCGCATTTCTCCCAGGCGGCCCTGAGTCCGCCTACCGATATATTGTTTACATGCACTGCATGAGTAATCCCCCTGCATAGGCTATGTAGGTTATCTATAATAACTCCGGTTAAGTGAATGTCTTGGTTACTAGTAGTTGCACTGTATTGCTAATGAATATTATTGCAGCTATAGACCACATGTTTATGACATTATGTTTATGTGCGCCACTACTGTGTTTACTAATGTATACTGTATTGTATTCCTTTGTGTTTACTAATGTATACTGTATTGTATTCCCTTGTAGACAACCACACACACCTTTCTGTTCCCAATACAACCAATACCTGCAGCACGCCTCTGTGTGATTCTTTAATCGGAGTTAAAACGCCATAGTGTCCGCCAGCTCTATTAAACGCAACCCGTGGGGGCCTTAGCCCTCCGTTTCATACCTGTATCACTCTACATATTAATACTACCAGTATGACTTACTACCATAGTGTATTTATACCTGTATCACTCTACATATTAATACTACCAGTATGACTTACTACCATAGTGTCTTTATACCTGTATTACTGTACATATTAATACTACCAGTATGACTTATTACTACCATAGTGTCTTTATACCTGTATCACTGTACATATTAATACTACCAGCATGACTTACTACTATAGTGTCTTTTTGTAGGCAGTTAGCCTCTGGTATGCGTGCCATTAGCGTTAGAGGCCTCTTTTCTTTTCGAAAGAATGATACAAAAATATATATATTTTAGATTTTTATTTTTATTTTACTAAGAGGTTGGCAGTCGACTACGGCTCCTTTCGACCGATTAGTCGACTAATCGACTAATAGGGGTCAGCCCTAGACTGTACATATTAATACTACCAGTATGACTTACTACCATAGTGTCTTTATACCTGTATCACTCTACATATTAATTATACAACTCTGTATATACATCTGATTAGCACTATTACTATTATAGTAGTACTAATTTATGTTATACCCAGTTTAATCACCTGTACATTGTATATTACTATTGCACTTTACTGTTACATTTGCACTCTGGTTGGATGCCAAACTTATGTACCATACTTGTGCTGTATGATGACAATACATTTGAATCTAATCTAATAAATCTTGTCTAATGTAATGATGCTATGGAATGGGCTATATACATGCAGAGGCGTGCAGTATACTGTAGCCGCTGGATCTCCACAGTGAGTCCTTTTGGATGAAGTTCTTCTGGACTGTCCTCTGTCGTTACGCTGCACCTTGGCATACTGCTTTTTATTAAAGGGGTCGAGAGCTTTTGATTTGATTGGCCATCATTTAAGCCGGCCCCAACCCCACCTTCTGTAGTGGGAATATATTCCTCCCACTCTGACCCTTGGGTTTTTTACAAGTGTCTCGGGGGCGGGGCCAGGGATGTGTTTTTTACAAGTGTCTCGGGGGCGGGGCCAGGGATGTGCTTGCATCTCTCGTCACCAAATTAAAACGACAAGGACACACAGTGTCTCCGATGGGAAGCTAATTTCCTGTGTGCTACCTCTAGAGCGGCTGGGTGGGAATGAGTGAGCGAGTGAGTGAGTTACTGAGTGACTGTCTGAGTGACTGTCGTGGTGAGTGAGTGAGTGAGTGTCTGGGTGAGTGAGTGAGTGAGTGAGTGAGTGAGTGAGTGAGTGAGTGAGTGAGTGAGTGAGTGAGTGGGTGTCTGAGTGAGTGAGTGAGTGAGTGAGTTAGTGAGTGAGTGAGTGAGTGAGTGAGTGAGTGAGTGTCTGGGTGAGTGAGTGAGTGAGTGAGTGAGTGAGTGAGTGAGTGAGTGAGTGAGTGAGTGAGTGAGTGAGTGAGTGAGTGAGTGAGTGAGTGAGTGAGTGTCTGGGTGAGTGAGTGTCTGGGTGAGTGAGTGAGTGAGTGAGTGAGTGAGTGAGTGAGTGAGTGAGTGAGTGAGTGAGTGAGTGAGTGAGTGAGTGAGTGAGTGAGTAAGTGTGAGAGTGAGTGAGTGAGTGAGTGAGTGAGTGAGTGAGTGAGTGAGTGAGTGAGTGAGTGAGTGAGTGAGTGAGTGAGTGAGTGAGTGACTGACTGAGTGACTGAGTGACTGAGTGACTGAGTGAGTGGGTGTCTGAGTGAGTGAGTGAGTGTCTGAGTGAGGGAGTGAGTGGGTGAGTGAGTGAGTGGGTGTCTGAGTGAGTGAGTGAGTGAGTGAGTGAGTTAGTGAGTGAGTGAGTGAGTGAGTGAGTGAGTGAGTGAGTGAGTGAGTGAGTGAGTGAGTGAGTGAGTGAGTGAGTGAGTGAGTGAGTGAGTGAGTGAGTGAGTGAGTGAGTGAGTGAGTGAGTGAGTGAATGAGTGAGTGACTGATTGAGTGAGTGACTGATGAGTGAGTGAGTGAGTGTCTGGGTGAGTGAGTGAGTGAGTGAGTGAGTGTCTGCGTGAGTGAGTGAGTGAGTGAGTGAGTGAGTGAGTGAGTGAGTGAGTGAGTGAGTGAGTGAGTGAGTGAGTGAGTGAGTGAGTGAGTGAGTGTGTGAGTGAATGAATGAGTGAGTGAGTGACTGAGTGAGTGAGTAAGTGAGTGACTGAGTGAGTGAGTGGGTGTCTGAGTGAGTGAGTGAGTGAGTAAGTGACTGAGTGAGTGAGTGAGTGAGTGAGTGAGTGAGTGAGTGAGTGAGTGAGTGAGTGAGTGAGTGAGTGAGTGAGTGAGTGAGTGAGTGAGTGAGTGAGTGAATGAGTGAGTGAGTGTGAGTAAGTGAGTGAGTGAGTGAGTGAGTGAGTGAGTGAGTGTGTGAGTGAGTGAATGAGTGAGTGACTGATTGAGTGAGTGAGTGACTGATGAGTGAGTGAGTGAGTGAGTGTCTGGATGAGTGAGTGAGTGAGTGAGTGTCTGCGTGAGTGAGTGAGTGAGTGAGTGAGTGAGTGAGTGAGTGAGTGAGTGAGTGAGTGAGTGAGTGAGTGAGTGAGTGAGTGAGTGAGTGAGTGAGTGAGTGAGTGAGTGTGTGAGTGAATGAATGAGTGAGTGAGTGACTGAGTGAGTGAGTAAGTGAGTGACTGAGTGAGTGAGTGGGTGTCTGAGTGAGTGAGTGAGTAAGTGACTGAGTGAGTGAGTGAGTGAGTGAGTGAGTGTGAGTGAGTGAGTGAGTGAGTGAGTGAGTGAGTGAGTGTGTGAATGAGTGAGTGAGTGAGTGAGTGAGTGAGTGAGTGAGTGAGTGAGTGAGTGAGTGAGTGAGTGACTGCGTGACTGAGTGACTGAGTGACTGATTGAGTTACAGATTAAATCTACTCAGAGGAGATCTAGAGGAGACATAGACGAAGGAGACGAGACTAGTCGGGTTTATAAACAACAGAGAGTTTGTGCAGAAAGAGAAAGGGGGTGTATCTCTACACCAGAGAGGCGTTTTGAATGTTCTGTACGCCCTGCGTGAATACAACACTTACTGGAATTGCCGCTCATGGCGTCGGACATCGACTTGTCGGCTGTGCTCTCCCTCGTCCATCTAGAGGAGGAGTTCAAGGTGACCTTGGTGGCATTGAAGTCGGATTCCTTCCCACAGAGCAGCAGGCTGATGCTGCCCATCATGTCCCCCTGGAAGTCCAACAGGTCAGCGGCCCTGAACAGCATGGAGTCCCGCAGTCTGGTCACCTTAAGAGCGTTGCAGGAGAAAATAGCAATGCACCGATGTGAAAATTGTGGCCGATAGCCCGATACCGATAAATAACCGATATTAATATTGCTGTTCTGACCCATACCGATATTTACCGATGTCGATATCTCTGTATAGAAAACACCTTTTTTTTACTTTTGTAGTTTATTTTCAGAAATTACTGATATTTTTAAACAATTTAAGACCAAAACATGTTAAATAAAAATAAATATTTAAATACTTTTTTTTTTTATAAAGAATACAAGTGTGTCCTGAATTCACACTATGGATAAGCCAACCCTGAGTATTCTCAATAGACATCTAACTCACTTGAGACCAAGTCACTGTATTCTATTCTGTGAACATTGTACAACAGTTCAACACTTTAAAGTACAGTAGTAGTAGGCCTTAAATGGCCAAAGCCAAAAGTATTGGTATTATATCGGCGGCCGATATATATAATATTTTGACATGGGAAGGATACCGATGTGTACAAAAATACATCAGACATTCATATCACTTCCTGCCAGCGAGACACACGACAAGCCCCGTGTTGTTGTTCTCTTGCCTTCCCTGGACATTCTGTAAATTGCCTTTTTGTGAATAATTTCTTTCTACTTAAAGGCCAACTTGCATATTGTATTTTTGTTCAATAAACAATGGGTCTAATCCCCGAAAATCGTTCACATAGTTATTCTGGAAGACTTATCTTGGAACCACTGAGACAGAATCAATGACAAGTTCACTCTGAGTCCTGAACGTGCTGGTAATATGTCTTAAGTGGCTGAAACGGTCGCACAAATTATATGATCTGATATCTGCTTGGAGAATAATAAGAAAGCCCCCCTGAGTAGTACTTTATGCTCTCAATATTTCGATATGCATTAAATCCTACAGTTACACACAATAGGAAATATTCAAACAGCTCAAAGATGATAGTTCTAAGACAAATACATTTGAACTCACTCACCATAGGTGAGTTAGTGTATAGTATGGTTAACATGTATGAAAGTAACATAAAGCCGTTATTTATTAGAGTTGTTGATACAATACTTCACATACCAATAAAATATTTATTAATTATGCAGAAAAAAGCTAAATGCAGAGTATTACCGGCGGAGGTTGTTTGCTCCTAGTCTGCAGATGATTGAAGGAAATTCGTTTTAAGAACCGTTTAGCATGAAACACCATAAAACAAAAATACATTTTATTCATTATAACCAGGAAAATAATACAATGTTAGGTGTTGTCGTGATTATAGTGTTCACAGATAGGAATGTATCATTCACATTCAATTATCCAAATGTACTCAGTTTGAGTCAAATTTACTCTGTGAAATTAACTGTGTAGCAAAAACAATTCATATTGTTTCAGTGATGGTCAGGTTGATAGCTACATTGTCGACATGTCTTATTTGTACCTGAAAGTTTTGCTTCATTCACACAAGAAAGATGCTGTTTGTGTAAATAATGTAATAATGTATAATATTTGGACTGATTATCTGGTATCACAGTGGCTAAAAAGCTGATAGCATCACAAATGTGCCGGAAGGTCTGGATTCTTACATATCTCGATGTGATTTATCAAGAAATACCTACAGCAAGAATTTTGGGTCTCAATGAATCCAAAATGACAATGTGGTTAGAAGTGGTGGAGAGAATAAAAGCTAGCATATAATGGTAGTGTCTGGTTAGGAGCGAGTGATAATGGATGGATTATCCAATGGGGGGTCCGGGAGGGGGGGTACGAGCTAGAGCATATGTGTGTAGGGTATTAGATAGCAGGTCTTAGGGGTATATCCTGTATAAGACATTTAACTAAATGGTGATTTCATTGGATGTGCACTGTTAATTAATGCGTGTATATCGTATCTTGTGTTTGTTTAAGTGTTTGTTTAAAAAATTATAAAAAAATAAAATACAAAATATCTGGACTGAACAGAAAGTGTACAGAAAGATAAATATCCGACCCCGGAGCCCCGTCTGAGTGTATACAGGTTCTGTACAGTATACCACATGAAATCCCATATGGTCTAGCGGTAAGGATTCCCTGGTTTCAACAGGGCGGCGCGGGTTCGACTCCTCCTATGGGAATTACACTTTGTCTATACATATCAAATGTGATGGTATGCTTTATTGTAACTGCTTGTCTGTTGGCTGTTTGCCTGTTTTATTGCAACACTGCTGTCAACGACATCTAAGAAGGGAGATCCACTTGAAAGGGTCTGAGGTGCATTTTCGTCCTATTGATAGGTTTTTACATACCTATATACAGGATATACCCCTAAGACCTGCTATCTAATACCCTACACACATATGCTCTAGCTCGTACCCCCCCCCCTCCCGGACCCCCCATTGGATAATCCATCCATTATCACTCGCTCCTAACCAGACACTACCATTATATGCTAGCTTTTATTCTCTCCACCACTTCTAACCACATTGTCATTTTGGATTCATTGAGACCCAAAATTCTTGCTGTAGGTATTTCTTGATAAATCACATCGAGATATGTAAGAATCCAGACCTTCCGGCAAATTTTTTCCGGTTGAAACCATCGTGATGCTATCAGCTTTTTAGCCACTGTGATACCAGATAATCAGTCCAAATATTATACATTATTTTTACCCAAACAGCATCTTTTTTACAGCGCGCACTTTTGAACTTTATTGCCAACAGCAATACAATGACAGTACAGTACAGTAAAAAGCAGCGGCGATACAAGGAGCATATACGGGCGAACAATAAAACAATAAAACACTATCAGGTCAACAGTAAATATATATCCTACAAATAAAACAATATATATATATATATATATATATATATATATATATATATATATATATATATATATATATATATATATATATATATATATATATAATATATAGAGAAAATACCTGTCAAACGGTAACGCAGGTGTCCTAAGGCGAACTCGGGGAGGACAGACACCTCCCGTAGAGCAGAAGGGCAAATAACAGGTGAACGTGATTTTAAAAACGCTGTATTAAATGAGCCTATTATGGGATCCACGCAAGCTTTCTACCATGGGTACGTCTGGGCGTCCCTCCCGCAACTTTTACTCAATCACTTCTAGCCCCGAAAATGCTTAGAAAAGGAAAGCCGACAGCGTGTAAAAAACTCGCCGAAACGGTAAAGTGTACCACGGCGCGCCGTGATTCCGATTCCGAAAATATTCACGGGCATAGATGAGAGCGTGGGCCACCTTTTTGCAATCGATTATGTGTCTCCATTTTGTCTTCAGCTGGCTGTCACGACGGAGTGCTGTCACAGCGCAGCATAAAAAACATCGCACTTTTAAGCATTGTTTAGCCTATATTTGTATAATTGTTAGGCTATTTGAATCCACCATTTAGGGCTGGTGTATTCAAATAAATCAAATGTAATATGTCTCGGAACATTGGCCCTCAGATGCACCACTGCAAACCAAAGAAATGTGAACTCAAGAAGCCAAAACGAAGTTTAGCCTGTTTTTTTAGAAGGCTAAATTAGCCATACCGCTTAGCCTATATTTTACACACAGTGTTTAGCCTATTAAATAGGCTAATTGTTTTTTTATTCGTTTGAACTTTCAGCCTGTTAATAAATGTTAATGCAGTATTTAACTTCTTGAATTCATATGTATTTAGGCTATGCTAATTAAAAACACAAATGTTATGGACATCTAATTTAATTATCTGTTTATTTATTAATGCTTCAATTCATTCAGAAACGTTGCAGCAAACAATCCATATGTGCATTTGTTTACATAATGATAACGTACATAAATAACATAATATTATTGTATTATTGAGGGAGGAAAAAAAGGAAACTGATACCTCACCCTGTTAGTCAAGTTGAACTATCGCTCTGACTCAGACTGTGGGTGTGGGGGGGGGGGGGCTCCCAGATACAACTACAAGTATAATTATATAATATATATTTTTTCTGTAGGTAACGTTACATTTGGTTGACAATTTACTGACTGAATTTCACGACACTCCATATTTACATAGCTATCTAACCAGCACTATAAACCGGGACCCAGCCCAAACCACCACTGTGACGTCACCATCCAGCTAAATCAAAAATGGCGGCGCCCATGGCAAAAACTGGGAAATTACATTTGAGTTTTCAGACAAATAAGCAGGATTTCACATTTGATTATAGGACCATGTCTTACCCAAGGTACACAACAAACAAACTAGGCTCATATTGTTTAACGCTTCATCTCCCCTTTAACCTTCTGTAGTGTGGTAGTAAAGGGTAAACCTTCTGTAGTGTGGTAGTAAAGGGTAAACCTTCTGTAGTGTGGTAGTGAAAGGGTTAACCTGCTGTCATGCAGCAGTGAAAGGTTTAACCTTCTGTATTGTCACAGTGAAAGGGTTAACCGTCTGTAGTGTGGTAGTGAAAGGGCTAACCTGCTGTCGTGCGGCAGTGAAATGGTAAACCGTCTGTATTGTCGCAGTGGAAGGGGTTAACCGTCTGGTAGTGTGGCAGTGAAAGGGTTCTAATGCATGGATTCCATCTGCTCTCCACTAACCTCCTCAATGACTGGCAACGCATCCGCTGTGGTTTTCTCCAGCAGGCTCACCGTGTCCGCTGGGTTCAGAGCCAACGCCGCCGGGAGCTGGAAGAGGAGCAATAGCCGATTAACAACAGTGGAGGAACACCTGTGATACTGTGGTACTACCTACTACTTACTAGGGCTGTTACATTATTTTTAGAATTTAGAATTTAATTTCGAATTGACATAAAAACACGAGATTCGAACTTGATTTTTTTTTTTAACGGTCAGGTCATATAGGTGAGACTGTGCTGAAAAGAATGATACCAAACATACCATGGTAAAAAAAAAAATGCCAAAACTTTGAAAAGAGCTATTTCTATTCGAATTAGAACTTCAGCTACAATTGAGCAACACATTTCGAATTTGATTTTTTTGTTAAAGTGACAGCCCTACTACTTACTTCCACACTGAAGAGGAACACATGTTATACTGTTGTTTACACACTGAGGAGGAACACATGTTATACCACAACTACCACCACCACCACCAAGACCACCACCACCACCACTACCACCACCAACTACCACCACCACCACTACTACATCCACCACCACCACCACCACCACCACTAACACCACTACCACCACCACTAACACCACCTCCACCACTACCACCACCAACTACCACCACCAGTCGCGGACTGGGCCATAATTCCTACCGGGAATTTGACTCAGGCAGGCCAGGCGCCAGGCCCATACCGTGGCCCCAGGCCACCGCCCGCGAGCCCCAGGCCACCGCCCCGCGAGCCCCAGACCACCGTCCCGTGATCCCCAGACCTATTCTAGACCTATTCTACCGGTAGTGCGGTAGTTGTTGCCACGGTATTGGGCCTTTGGGTGAATACTTCATTGGCGGGGAAGAAGAACACTGATAGCGGTGTGTGGACCGTCCCGCGAACCCAGGCCACCGCCCCGCGAGCCCCAGACCACCGTCCCGCGAGCCCCAGACCACCGCCCCGCAAGCCCCAGACCACCGTCCCGCGAGCCCCAGACCACCGCCCCGCAAGCCCCAGACCACCGTCCCGCGAGCCCCAGACCACCGCCCCGTGAGCCCCAGACCTATTCTAGACCTATTCTACCGGTAGTGCGGTAGTTGTTGCCACGGTATTGGGTCTTTGGGTGAATACTTCATTTGCGGGGAAGAAGAACACTGATAGCGGTGTGTGGACCGTCCCGCGAGCCCCAGACCACCGCCCCGCGAGCCCCACGGGACGAGACCAGGTAGAATTTTAGGCGCACGGGAAACAAGGTTCGCAGGGCGGTGGCCTGGGGCTCGCAGGACGGTGGTCTGGGGCCGCGGGACGGTGGTCTGGGGCTCGCGGGGCGGTGGCCTGGGGCTCGCGGGACGGTCCACACACCTCTATCAGTGTTCTTCTTCCCCGCCAATGAAGTATTCACCCAAAGACCCAATACCGTGGCAACAACTACCGCACTACCGGTAGAATAAGTGCCGAGAACCGTGGGAAGTGATGCAAACTGTCTTGTCGTGTTTTGAACATTTATGTTGTGTTGATGGAATCACGTTAATATAGAGAGATATGTTGTGTTGATGGACTCACGCTAATATAGAGAGATGAAAACAATACGTTATTATCGTAACACGCTGTTTGGGCATAGAGTCAGTGCCAGTGGCCAATCAGATCGCAGAAGGCGAACGCGGAACTGGAAATGTATTGGGGAAAGAATAGATTCAAACAAATCCATAACAAATACATTGGAGAAAGAGAATAAATTAATAACGCTGCACAGCATTTATGAATCCAATGGGGATGTCACTCCAATAGCATTTTAATAGCCCACGCTGCTTATCCAGTCCTGAGTACATCCATTTTGGCTAAATTTTCCCCTTGACAGAAACGGCTTGAAATCTCCACTAAGTATAGCCAATGGGCAGGGAGAGCCCTGTATCACATTAGGAGCTGGAGGAGGGATGATAGATGAGGGAGGAGGGAGGAGGGATGATAAATGAGGGATGAGATGAGGGAGAAGGGACGAGGGAGGAGGGATGATGGCACAAGTCAATCTTTCAAAGCTCATTTGTTAGGCCTTGTCCATACGCATTATGGGTCTTTTGGGGGGGGGGGGTTATGTGAGATTATGTGCAAAATAAATCAGTGTTGTTTTTTGGTGAAGTGCCCCACTTAACTGGCGCCCATAAAAGTGGATTTTTTTTTAAAGCGTATCTTTATACTTTATACTTATAGCACATGCATAGTCTCCTTTGAAAGATAACATTGTGAAGTTTCTTATGCAATAAAGAAAAATCACTTTTAGTGCTAATGAAATAGAGTAACATAGGTCTGAACTTGAGTTGTAGAAAAACGTGTTACTCACGTTTTTCTGTAGTAGTTGCAATATACAGAAATAGTATATCCAAAATAATTGGTATGAGTAAATGCTGGGTCCATAGCCTGACGTCTTATGTAGTACATGTCCACATTTCATAAAGATCCGTTCATAAATGAGTGATTAGGAGCGATTTTGGTAAAACTATGTAAAAAAAAAGAAGCTCTCCAGGTTTCCATTTCCTCATTGACTTCAATTCATTCTGCGTTTTTTTCTCTTCCGGTTTTCACTTGTGACTTTTTACCTAGATCCCTGATTTGCACATCCCCAGCTGGGGTAATATTGGAAAGCTACAGTCATTGGCTACAAAACTGTCCAATAATTCTCGAGATCGCCGAATAATTGACAGAGCTAGAGCCTCAGGAGTCTGGGGTGGTAATCTGACTCTGCCGTGTACAATGGCGCATGCCTCACATATTGGCATGCAACTCGAGAACCGCTGAATCGACAGGCAACAAGTATGGCTTTAATTCTATATGGGCAAATTGTCCTCAAGAGGTTCCGGGGCCAGGTCGGTGCCAGTTAAGAGGTTAAGACTCAAACATATTCCACTGCTTTTATTCGCCACGTTATGCAGCGTCTCGCGGCACATATGTGTATTTCTCCCGGTAATCAGAGCAGCAGGTTGCAAAACGACAGTAATTGACTTGTGCAACTCCTAAACTACAAAAGTTAAAAGGAACACGCCAACTTTTTGGGAAATTAGCTTATTTGCCATCTACCCTGGAGTTAGACAAGCAGATACCCTTTTCTTCTCTGTGCATGCATTAGGCTTTAGGTAACAGCCGCACCGTTAGCCTAGCTTAGCATCATTCACTGGAAGTAGGTGTGCCATGTAGCCTAGTTCCCAACAGTCACGAAATACACTCCAAATAAAGCTCCAAAACTTTCATGTTGTGTATATTTACCACCTGGAGAAATTTTTGTATTAGACATTTTCGTTTTCTAAACAGATATATACTCTGAATTTTTTTTTGCCGAACCACTGCTGCCTGGGTGCAGTGATTTCATCACCTCAAAAGTCCTGTTGATTTTTTAAAAACAGTGCGGCTGTTCCCTAAGCCTAAATTTTCAGGCTTGTCTAACTCCAGGGTAGATGGCAAATAAGCTAATTTCCAAAAAGTTGGCATGTTCCTTTAACAGAGACACGATTCTGCGCCCGTGGAATGCAATTAAGAGTTTTTAACCGAAGCCCCGGAGAGAATCTGCTACCTAATAATTGCTGTTTCAGACGACATCGAAGGAGCCAAATGTGTAATGCTGCACCACACAAGCACCACACAAGCACAGAAAACACAGCACCCACCCCCAAGAATCCAGAAGCATCGTTCCACAGATATTGCAAGGTATGACCCAAATGTGATGAAAATCATGTTGATGTTCTCAGATCAGGGCAATATCATATTTCATGTTTAGTATAAGATCCAGCTCTGGCGTGGGAACATACTGATTACTTCTAGTACACAGAGGTGCAGCTCCACGTGGCCTGTCGCCCACACAATGGAGAGTGTTAATGAGATTATGTGCGACATATGTGCACAGATCAGAAGGTTATATCAGAGAGTCTTATTCTCATCTAAAATAGATACAGCGTGGAGTAATATTCAGACATTGTAAATCATGTGTGTGTTAAACATTTGATTTATATGGACATTTTATATTACTGTGTAAGGCAAAATACTGGCTCAATAATCAATCATAATGAACTACCTACTCATACTATAATCTACCCATATAACTATGTATGATAGCCATGTACAATAATGCTGTATATATATATATATTAAGGCTGTCAAAGTTAACGCTGGTATTAACGCGTTA